>NW_013546710.1:0-14095 GCF_000760515.2 Mitosporidium daphniae
CCATCGTCTATTGGCTTGTCTTTTTAAGATACTATGACAGGGCTATGCAATACGTTTCCTTGTACACGAGCATTTCGTTCGAACTCACTGAGATCGAATTGGTCATTTTGCAAAATATCCTCGAAATCAAATACCGTGATCTTGAGTATGTTGTGATAGAAGGCTGGGCAAATCATCTTCTTGATGAACATGGCATCTTTTTCAAACGTCTCTTAAATGAAGAGAATAGGGTCAAAAAGATTACCGACATTGCAAATTTGATTTCCATTATCCCATTCAAGTACAAAAGGCTCCTTTTCTCTTTCCTTCCTAACATCAATGAAGATAAATATCTTTGGGCATATTCTAACAAGCTAAAAATCGGTTCTAGTGGTGGAAAGTCGTCAAAATTGGAACTACATATCCCCACGCTCAGGGAGACTACCAAAGATACTCACTATAAATGGTGTCTCAATCTTTTTTCCAAAGTACAGCTGAAACACTGGAGTGAATTTAACGATTTTGATTTCGAAAGTTTTCTCTCTTTTATAAATCACCTAGCTCAATCATCCAAAGATTTAACCGATTTTCTGAACAAATTCAATGCCCCTTATCTTAATCATATACGATTTTATCTTTCTATGGAAAAAAATAGCCCCGAATACAAAATTGTTTCCTTATTTCACGTCATTTTCGTGGTTTTCAACAAGCTCCCTGATAAAGAAAAGCTCTCAAATTTTTTTTCTGACTTGAAAAATAAAAAGTTCCCTCAAGAGGTGTTCGACATTTATGAAAAACACAGCGGATTCCAGTCACTTCCTTCTGGGGAATCGAATAAGTTTGTTAAAACGCTCCCATTGCCTCCTCCAGACTACGAAAACCTGCTAAGCATAACGATGGAAAGAAAAGCTCTTTCATCAGATTTTTTCACGGCAGATGCGAAGTTTACATTTTTTAGCGATGCCGCTTCACTTGAAGAGACGTTGAAATCAATAGTGTCCACTGATGAGCTTCTTGCTGGATTTCCCCTGGGAGCCTTAAAAGACCCCAAGCTTCTCGCCCAAATACTGCTCTGCGGGTCGATCGAGGAACTCGGGGCCTTTTTCACTATCAGTGCCGAAAAGACCCCAGAGTTGCTTGATCTTTTGTGGACTCATTTCATCACATTTTTCTATTGCGAGCGTCCCTCTTTGCAAGAGAATACTTTTTGTAAGGCCTGGATTCGGCAAAAGATCCCATCTCGAGCTCGAAATGTGCTCACATATATTTGGGCTAGTATTTTAGGGAGGCAAAAGATGCCTAGTCAACCATTACCGGTCACTGTGCAGGACAAAGTTTCCATTCTCATCGAGTTTTTCACGGAATCCCAGCTGTATGAAGAACAGAGGACAACCATGTCCAACATTTTAGACAAAATGATGCACGGAAGATCGTATGTCGTGCAGCAGGGAATGGCCGGCGGAAAGACCACGCGTTTCGGTCCTGCAGCTGCAATTGTGGCAACATCGGTGCTGAGAAAACTGCCGATCTTCATCTTTCCAAATTCCATCCTCGACCAAAACATTGTGCAATTGCGGCAATGGGTTTTTGACTTTTTCGGCAAAAGAGTTTTTGAATTCAAATCAGAACGATCGCCTTATGGGTACAGCGAAGTGTATCTGCGATATTTGTACTATCGACTTACAATGGCCCATGATCGCGGCGATGTGTTCGTGTCTTCGATGAACAGCATCCAATGCCTGCTCAATGCTAGGAAGGAACTGCTGTTGCAAAACACGCAGACGTCAAAGGAGTCTCTTGCTTGGGTTTTGAGGATCTTGCACTTCATTGAGCATTACTCGATATTTGTGCTTGACGAAGCAGACGGAATCATGGATGTCTCCATTTTGTACAACTTTGACACAAACGAGGCGCATGAAAAGAACTGGGATGTCATTGATGTGCTTATTGAGTGTTTCCTGTTTTTGAGAGACAAAAGGGTATTCCGATCGAAAACTGGAACCCCGATCACCATTTTTGAGATCCAAGAGCCTCTTACGCCGTATGCTGTCGAGCTTTTCAAAAAGACATTGCATCAAGAACTTGACCCAATTTTGGAAAATACTAGCCAGGAAACTCGCGCGTTGATTATTGATCAGCTTTTTGTCAATTGCTGGGAAAAGGTTCGAAATGTGGGGTATGGAGCATCCATGGAGTCTCCGTTTCCATATCCCATCCCATATGCGATGGCAAACACACCAAGGGAAGGCAGCAGCTTTGGAAATCAGCTGTTCATCATTGCCATTTCGCTCAAGTTTTACCTTGAAAACGAGATGAAAGATCTCAGCGAGCCTCCTTTATTCTTCACAAAGGAAAATATCTATTCTATTCTGGAACTTTATTATGATCATGAAAAGCTAAAAGAAATGAAGAACGACATCAAAACCCAAATCAAGAACCAAATCAAACCCCAAATCAAGAACCAAATCAAACAATTCGTTTTCGAGTCTTTCAAGTGTTTGAGAGAAAAGATATACGAAAATGACGACACTCTGAAAATCTTTTTCAGGGAAGTAGTAATTGAAAGCATCAATACATCGCCTCATCAGATCGTATCATCTGCCATTGAATTTATTTTATCTTGCAGTCAGGTGCTTGCATATAGCGGCACCTTATACAATTGGAAGAACTTTGAAGTGATCCCGAAAGTTGACATTGATGTCAACCAGTCTTCTGTGATCGAGAGACGAATCTACAACTCGTTTTCATTTTCTCCTCCAAATTGCTACACGAAAGATTATCCCGAAATTCGAAGCTATGCCGCTCAAGTTCAAAATCCAGAGCTTCTTGGCAAAAAAGATACTCAATTTGATGTTTTGATGGCCTTCATTTTGGAAACCAGGACGACAGCATTGTTTGATGCAGGTGCTCTTTTGAAGGATCACTCCAACGCCAAGATAGCAGATCATATTTTGGCTTCAAAGAGATACAAGTGCGTGGTCTACTACGATGACAAGGAAAATGTGATTGTTTATCAAATGGACACCGGCAGAGTTGGGAGAGATTTGCCTGTAGAGGGCCAATTTTTGTTTCTTGAAACCAAGTACGGTTTGAAAAACGAGGATGTTTTCCTGTATCTTGACGAGGCCCATTGCTTTGGAACCAATGTCGATGTCAACAATCTATCTGCAATTTGCGTGGTTACCTTTTCTACGCTTGTGTATACGAAGAGCCTTTACCAAACGCTCCTAAGAGCCCGAAAGCTTTTGAATGGAATCTCGACTTTTAGTCGGTACACTCGTCCTAAAGAACCACGCCACCAGATTAAGGTGTTTGTTTCTTCAAAGCTGAAACCTGACAAAGCTATGCTTTTGACGCTCAGCGAAAACGACAGGAAAGAATTGTCATCGAAAATCAACCTTTTTTCAAAGGTTATAAACTCTGGTAAGAAGAAGACTGGCTTGCAAAAAGTTTTTACTTCTGCTCATCTGAATCAGCTCAAGAAGGATCGTAAAGAGAAATCTCTTCTACCCTGGCAAGAATTCTTTTCCAGGGTTTTGAAGAGCTTCTGGTCTCCCGCCTACTCCTCTGCAGACAATCGAATTCCAAACTGGGACAGGATTCTCAACCTGAAAGATCGAAACTCGATTGATCAGCTTAAATGGATTTTTTTTTCTGAAAGTATCCCGAATTTTGAAATTTTGGAATTCTTTGAAAGTAACAAGATAACGGAGATCTTTCCCCCCGACTTTGAAATGCCTTCCATTCCATTGGTTCCCAAAAGTAATCCATGGGATATCGAGACTGTTGTCCAATCTACTCAAGAGCAGCAGTCCACCCAAGAGCAGCAATCCACCCAAGAGCAAGAAAATGTTCATGAAACAGTGAAAGTTTTAAATGTGCGTGCTGAAAGGTCTTCAGTTTTTGAAAAATCTGATGCTATATTTGAGGGTTTAAGTGTCAAATTTACAAATGACTTTACGAGAACAGCTGTTGGTCGCCTCAGTTTAAATGATGAATACACGAAATATCCGGTGTTTGTTGATGCTGTTGACGGAGAAATGCTATTCGCCACAATGAATGATGTTGCTGAAAAGCTCAAAAATCCCATTCACTTTTTCTTCTCACCTGCACTGATAAACATATATAATCTGGAAGAATTTGACTTGGAAGACATGCTTCACTATCTGGCATACTCTGGCGGTGCCGTTGGTTTTATGGATCTTCTGGATAGCTCTACGAGGCTGAAAGATATCATTTTTGGGTTTATCGCAGCTCATGAGCTGATCTTGCAGCAATGGATACAATTTGCACGAAAATTTAAAAGAACATCTTCATTGAAGGTATTAAGACACATACAATCGCGGTTTAAAGGTAGCACCAAGTACGATTTTACAAATGTTGCCATAAAAGCCAGGATTTCTCAAGGGAAACTATTTATCCTCAACGTATGTGCAAAGAAATCCGAAGAGCCCTTCAATCTGAAACAGTTTAATTTGCATTTGCTTCTTGATGTTTTCAAACCTTCCAAGGAATTCATCGATCAACCAGAGCCATTCTTCTATCAGAGGCCTTCAGCGGTGTATAAAAAGGACACTTACCTAATGAAAAAGGCTACTAAAGAAGCGAAAGATTTAATTGACCTCGACCCAAAGAACGAAGAGAGAAATGGAAAAAAAATCGGCATTTCGCTAGATAACATCACAAATAATATTTTCGCTCTTCTAACATATACCTTCATGGTTGGACTCGCTGTTTCTTTGATTGGGGTAACATTTCGCATCTATTCTGATCGCTACCATCGTCAATAAACATCTCCTCTTATCTTTTTGTGTATTTCAAGTTTCTTCAAACTGGCGCTGATTCTTCCTGCATTTTCCATTGCATCTACCTACGGCTTAGGGTAATCCGGACGTGATAAAGGATGATGAAGCAAGCGTGACTGAAGGTAGACGTTTGCGCAAATTTTCTGGAAATTTAGCCTCTGTTTGCCATGTTGGTTAGGGTTAGACGGTTTCAGCTGCCATATCCTTCCTTTTCTTGACAATAATATGACATTGGTGGCGGATGCAAATTATTTTTTTGGCAAAAGAACCCTTTTATACGGAAAGTGCCAATTAATTTGATTAAATTAAATTAAATGTAATTCAAAGTTGCCATTTTGTCAGTAGCTTGTCGATGTGTTGCCCTTACATAGGATTGGGCTTGGTTTTAATTTAATCTAGCATCGACGCCGGAAAGTACAGAAGAATTGTATCCATCCCATGCAAAGATAGGAAATGCTCTTTGAACCAAAAAAAGTACTCGCAACTCTCCAACGAGCGACAAACAGACATTCGCGTCAATTTTGATCGTTGAACTTGCAGTCGTGCATTAAAAAAAGGGTCATTTAGTTTGTCAGTTAATTAGATATTTGGCTAATCAGTTGGTTGATTAGTTAGGGTTAGTTTGAGCCACTGATTGCATGATTTATAGAGCACGAACAGAAATAAACTTTATTGCAAAAATTCAATCAATTGGTGAACAAACTAAAGAATGAGAACTCGGATATTTAGGGGCCTTCAATTTAAAGGCAATTAATCCGATTTACAGACAGTCACCCAATCATATGCAATTTGGGAAATTTACGGCGAAGGCACGAAACTCGCCAAGCTTTCATCGAATTTGGTACAAATTCATCGATCTCTGCCCCCCGCTTCTTTGACACGAACCGATGCTGCTCGCATTCCTCAAGATCAAAGTGATTGATTGACCACTTTTTGGGGCATTTTCTCTCCACAAAGACGGGAAGTTCAAGGTTCACCCGCCTAGCCACACACGGGAAGCGTTCTTTTGCTTTACAAGCTTGGAATTGCGATTTTCTTCAATTGAAAAGGCCTCCCATGCCATCACATTGTTTTGATATCTCTACTGCTGTCTGAAGACTTTGCGGGGATCAAGTCCACATGTAAGGTCCCCTTTTCAAGATGCAAAGCGATCACCTAAAATTCGACCTTGTCATCGTATATTGAGTTGTCTGTTTAAAGTACCATGAAAAGGCTATGGAATGCTTTTCTTTCGGACTGACTGAACTCGAACAGATTATTTTGCGAAATATCATTGAGATTAAACATCTTGAGCTCGAATACGTTGTTGTCATACAAATCTCTAAATTTCAATCTAGAGCGCAACTTGATAGCTTTTTGAATCTCTATCAAAAGGGGCTCTTGTTTATCTTGATGCTAACCGCCATGGCGATTAATGTGATCGCATACGAAATCAAAAATATTGAACCTGGGTTAGGATGTGTGACATGGGCATTTAAACGTCAGTTATTTAATTGGGCCTCCTGATATGGGCAATATATAATGTGGACCAACATGCAGTTTCAATGAAATTAATTTTGGCCAAATCCCAACCCTAGCCCAAACATCGCTGACTAATTTGGTCGAATGTTGTGTTATTTATGTTTGTTTATATTTTCAAATCGAAAAGTGATTTCGCACACAAAAGGCACGCCTCTCGTTGGTTAATATCCTATTTATTTGTTGTTGTTTTGTTTATCTATTTCCGTCACTGCAAACATGTCAGCTTAACAGCATGAAAAGAATAAATAGCGAATGTTGTATTGAAAAGTATGCAACCATGATTCCAAAGCGAATAACAGCTCTTCTTTTCTGTATGTGCTTAGCTTTATTTTCGGCGTCATCTGTGATGTCGATAAAACCTGGTATCTACTTTGCAAACATAACCTCATCGATTTCTAATGGAACAACTGCTCCGTTCATTATACACGCAAGCAAAGGTCTTGGTGTTAATGTCACTGCTTTGGGCGAAATATATCCATATTCTTCTATTTTTGTGGAATGGGATCCTTTTTCTGGTCATGATAGCTATGATGCTACACTTTCTCTTAAAAGTTTAGCGAATCCGGATGAAATTTTTCCCGAATCGCAAACCAAAGATACTGGAAATGCAACTATTGTGTTGGAAAATTATGGTTCTTTTAAGCCAGGAATGTATGCCATCCTTGTCTCCAATGCCCTTGGCCAAGGTGTATCAAATTCGTTTCTCGTTCTCGCGCCTAATCCCCTTTCTGTTAAGACTGATACGGATAAGGTTCCCACTGGCGAGTTTTTGGGTCTTTCTTGGACTCCATTCAACATTTCTGATACTGTGAACATATCTATCGCCCGCGTCTCAAGCGGTTCTCAACGTATTATTGCTACAAACCTTGCTGATACCGGATCTACCAGTGTTGAGCTTTCATATCCTCCTGGTATTTACGAATTGAAATTAGTATCCTCCCTTGGAATTGGTTCCTCAAATCGTTTTGCTATTACCACCGAATTTAACACGATCGCTGTCACAGTTAATCCAGACAGCATTTCTTCAATTAATGGTTTCACAATTGTCGAATGGAAACCATTCGATAAAGCTGAGGAATTCGTAAACCTAACCCTAACCGGGAAGGATGGACTCGCTTATAAGAATGTGTCTAATGTGCCAAACATTGGATACTATTTTTTGAGCGCTTCAGAATGGGAAGTGCCGAAATCACCAGCCACGTACAGTTTTACTATCGATTCAATGCTTGGCTCTGACAGCATCGAGCTCACCATGTTTGATAGTGCCACCTTGAACGTTATTATTGATCCAAGCGTTGTTATGTCTGATGGTGGTGCTATCGATGTCAATTGGTCTCCCATTGATCCTAGCGAACCCCTTGTTAATCTTTCTGTATACAGTGGCAATGATTCTTTGCTGAAAACACTTGAAGTGCCAAATACAGGATCATATTCAGACGATGTTACATCATTTGGGCTGTTTCCAGGAAGGTATAAAATCCAAGTTGATTCGAATATGGGCTCTGGATTTGACTATTTGATCGTGAGTAGTGCTACTCCCCTGAATATTCTGGTTCCCAACTCCGAATCTATTATTTACAATAACTCTGCCTCATTATCTGTCCAATGGACTCCGTTCGATGAAAATACTACTCCTGCCGTTATTACCATTATTAACCAGAACACGATGAAAAACGATTATTTTTCAGTCAAAAACAATGGAAATGCCTCTCTTAATTTGAGTTCTATTGATGTACCTGCTGGAACCTACAGCCTAACTGTGGATACTTCGATCGGAAGCAGTGGATCTCCGTCTATGTTTGTTCTTCTTTATCCTGAAACCCTTTTGATCGCCTCACCAAATTCTACCACCAATGTTTCTAATGTCGGTTTGCTTGATATCGAATGGGACCCTAAAAATCCTGCTGGTGAAAACATCACCATCTACCTGCACCACGCTGTAAACAACAGTATCTCTTACGGTCCATTCAAAACTCTCGACGATGGTAATGCCACTCTCGATCTTATGACAAATGCTATCAACAAAAATATGCTTCTTGAGGATGCTATTGCTTCTGAACAAAAAGCTCATGATGCCGATGTTCGAGCTGTTATGCGGGCACTAGAGCCAAAAAATGCAGCAAAGAAATCTAGCTTTCACACACAGAAAGAATCGATTAGAATGAAATAAAATAGATAATATAAACACCACCACCCCTTTCTGGGCTTACTTAGGTTCACTAATGAAAGTCCCATGCATCATCCACATTGGTTGCGTCAGTTGATAAGCAAGCTCAGGCTCTGTTGGGCTTTGCCCCGATCGTACTATATGTCGGATATGTGAACTAGCATGTGGGCTTCGTTTTTGGATTATAATACGACCAGATTCCGATCGAGTAGACTGGAACTATGCAGTCGCTCGCATCGCCAATATCAGCTCCAACCTTGACTCAATTCCGGGTCTGGTATGAATCAATCGAGTTTTAGGGTTAGGTTTTACTATGCTTTATTTCGTAATAAACGGAGTTATGGAAGGGACACTTGGTTTCAAGGCAGCATGGGGGGAAATTGCAAATTGGGCCGATGGACGAATCAGAGTGCAGGCGGAATTAGATTGGATTGGATTAGATTAAATTTAGAAGTGGGACAAATCCGTAGTTGGGAGCAACGATGCAAGAAGGTTTTCGAAAACTTCGTATTGACGCAAGTTCAGAGGGTGATCCAAGGGGGTGTAGTGGTGTTCGCCCTGTATTTTGGCAGCGAAAGCAGAAAAGGAAGCTGCTCAGATGGGTCTAAAGGAAAAAACAACGGTGTCCAAAACATGCGGCCATCAGCCAATGTCAAATAATTCGATCGACTGCTCTGAAAACATGTCGTGAAACGCAAGAAAAACATGCGCAACGCTCCAAACGACGGAAAAACCGCAGTATATGTGAATTTGGATCGTTAAACTGGATGTGGTAAATTACATGAAAAGGTCATTTGGATAGCCAGTTTGGTAATTAGTTGTTTAGTTTACGGTGTGGTTGCTTGTTATATGTGCTCGGCAGCATGAATTGTTGGACAAGCAACAGTGGGAAATCTGATATTTGCCAAGCTTCGATTTACAAACAAGCATTCCAATTTGTCAACCTTTGATCCAATTTACCGGAAATTGATCGGTCGCATCGCCCATTGTTTTGCCATGAATCCACCTGCTTGCCTTGAAAACGATATCAATGATCTGAGCTAGCGCTTTTCCAGTCATTTGGTAATCGAAACATCAAGACGGCGCCTTTTCTGCCGGTATGACCTCCCATTGAGTTTATTTGATCCAGCAGACAAGGTTTGCATACAGCGGTACGTTGTACCATTTGGGGGCTTTAAAGGCATGTCCGATGTCGATTTTGATTCCAAAAAATTGTTCTTAATCGAGAGAAAATCGATAGCTGGACTGCTTTTTCTCTGCATTTCTGCACGGAAAATTGTCCACAAATTCAAAACCATGCCGCTCAAGTTCAAAATCAATTCAAAATTCGGTGCTGCTTGAAAAATCCCGATTTGATGCGCTTTATTTTGAAGACCCGTACGACAGCATTTTTTGATGCTGGGCGTTTGTAGAAATCATTCTAACCCAATGTATCAAAAGGATCCTGGCTTCAACAAGATACCAGTGCGTGCTGACTACCATGACATGGAAATGCAAAAGTCAAGAGACAGTTGCGTGCAGAGGGCCACTTCTGGCTGCTTGAAAAAGTACGCTCTGAAAAATCCCGATATTTTTGTGTATGTCTACCTGAGCAGGCGTATTGCTTTGAAACAAATGTCAATCTCAACAATTTATTTGAATTTTTGGCCGCTTTTTCTATGCCTGTTTTTACCAAATGCTTTATCAAAAGCTCTTAAAAGCCGGAAGGCTGTCGGATGGAATCTGGTGTAAGATCCAAATAGTGATTCCAAAAATTAACGCCACCAAATTAGCCTTTTTTTGGTCGTTGCTGCAAAATGAACAAAATATGCGATCAACACTGAGCACAAATGACACGGAGACATTAAGCTTGGAAATGAACATTTTCCAAACTCCATAAGATCCGATCAAAAGGCTGCTTTGGAAAAAGATTACTTTTCTCATTTGCATCGGCTCCAGAGGGATCGGAAGCAGAAAAAAGGCACTCTTACCCCGACAGGCATTGCTTTCCAAGGGGTTGAACATCTTTTAATGTCCAGCTACGAAAATATTCTCAAACTGAACGATCCAGATTTTATCGATAAGCTAAGGTGGATATTTTTCTGAAAGCATGCGATGGCTGCTGTTTGAACTTTAAAATCTCAAGCTAGCAAGATGGGAAAGACATTTTCGGAAATTCTAACCCCTGATCATCGGTTCCATCGACCGGAAATACTCTTCGTACGTTAGATACAGAGACCTTTGTCCAATTTGAAAGCTGCAATATGCTAAAGCGGAGGAGCATCCTGATTAAAACATTCAAGACCCAAGTATGGCATGCAAAAAATTTACCCTTTGGAATATTGGAGCTCAACTTGCTAAGTTGCGGGCTGCATTTACAAAAGATTTTGCAACAACTGTTGTGGGTCCATCAATCTAAACGGGATACATACACATACGAAATCGTCTTTTTGTTGATATTTTCGAGGAAGCAAGGCTACTTGTCATAATGAACGATGCTGCTGGAAAGCTCAAAAATCCGACCTATTTTTGTCGCCTGCACTGATAAAAATCTACGATCTGGAAAGGTTCGATTTTTTCAAATCGATTTGGAAGACATGCTTGATTATCTGGCATGCTCTGGTGGCGCCGTTGGTCTTTTAGGTGGCTCTACAAAGGCTTGAAGATATCACGGCTCTGTGTTGCAGCAATGGATCTATTTCACGAAAATCTAGCAATCCATCTTGATTGAAGCTATTGAAGCAATTGAAGCACACACAATTGCAGTTTAGAGATACCGCAAAGTGCAACTTCACAAATGTTGGTATAAAGTTCGGGGTTTGTGAGCGGAAATTGTGCCTCAAAGCATGTGCAAAGGACCCTAAAATTCCCGTCGATCTGGATCTGTTTAATTTGCATTTGCTTCCGGGAGACCTCAAACCTTGCAAAAGAAACCTCAGAAATTATATTTTGGGCTTTCTGTTCAAACAGGCTGTTTTGCTTGGGCTCGTTGTCATTTTCGTCGTGGCGACTCTCCTGTACCGTAACCATCGCAACGTATCTAGGAATTCTGCATTAAGCACTTTCTCTTACTATTTGCCCAGGATTCTTGGAGTTGGATTTGCATTCATTTGTCTTGACCTCGCCGCTGCAATAGTGTACTTTTTGTGGAGAATGCATCAAAAGCATGAAGGTGCTGAGCAAAAGGATAGCTCAGATATATCAGCAGCACTTGCGTCGCAGGGTGGTACTGTTGACGCCATACAGACTGTCGAAGCAAATGCCACTGAGGCTGGATGCTTGCCTAAAATTGATGGCAATTCAGCCTCTGCTCGCCACACTGACTTTGTTAGAATTGTGATCGCTTCCATTTCCTTGCTTGTTTTTGAATTGTTTTGAGATTGATGGCTGATGCCAATCAAGCTGATACAAATCAAGCTCATACGAACCAAGCTGCTGCTTTCATCAAAAACGCAACATGTATATCTAAAATGGCCTTTAAATTAATTAGACTGAAAATATGACATTTTAGTAAATTTTTGGTAGGTTTTAGTAAGCTTTTGGCAACTTTTGGTTCGACATGTCCTTTCTTCACGTTGGCCCAAAAATTAATTCAAATTTGATAGCACGGATCAATAGAACGACTAAAACTAATCCCAAATAAAGGCGGTTTTGATTGCATCTTTACTAGATAAGCATCATATTTGCGTCGATCATGTGGCTTAGCCCTAAGCTAGCTGGATTTAATGATCCTACTCGATCGCCAATATCCAAGTGCATTGAGGTGCCGGGTGAGAAAATACGCACCCACATCAAATGGACGAAAAGGGAACAGCAGACGAAAGATACAAAATATGCGGAATGGAAGTGAATATCGCGCTTTTCGAAGGCGCAGCTCTTTTCTGGCACACTTTTCAAATTAAGCAGCGGCCCGCCTCTTATTACATTTTCCAGGTCACTCAAACAAGTCACTTCTGGGATGCTTTCAAGAAAAATTTTCACACGATTTTGAGTAAAGGCAACAGGTACTCCAGCAACTTTGATTTGATGTGTGGATGGCATGAGTTCTTTAAGCTAAACACCCACATGAACGAGCTATTTATGGTATTGTCAGCCTACGATCCAAACGGTTCGGGTATTCAAATCAGATTCGCATAAGTAGATACGGAGAAAGGGATTTTTACTCCGCAATTAAGGAGTTTATTAAAAACAAGGTCCTTTATCCAGCGTGCATGCATCATAATGAACCCACTTTTAAATAATGGAGTCAAATGGAGAATAATGTAAACAAATATCAGAGCTAGCAAATCATTAAACATAATGCAATTCTGCAAATTTTGTTAGCATAAACATTGATGCCCAATGATAGTGGAATGGCAATTCAACAGCGATGGACCACAACATTGTTAGCTTGAGAGTGCTTGTGTATGTCAAGTTAAAATAGAAGCTTCAAAACTACAATCGAAGATACTCGACTTTGAGGCCCTCTTGTATTTATACCTGCTTCGAGTAAGATGTGAATTTTAAGAAACTTTTCCATTAATACCGGCTAATTAGGCTGAATGTTCGACCACAGCAGACATATGATCGGTTACATCAAGGCTTAGGATTAAGGTTGTGCGAAAGCTATGCTTTACCAAATCCAGAGACTCAATGTAGAAATAGTGTCATTTCTATATGCGCGTCTAGCAGATTTAAAGAAAATTACTGCATTGAGATAAAAGATCTTATGGCTGGGACTGGTGACCGTCCATGTGCTTTTAAAATTTTAATCGGACGATATCTAGCAAGAATTACGCCATTTACTTTGGTTTGACATATCTTGTGCCAGTGACAGACAATTGGTGAATTGCAAGAAAACCTTGGATATGAAACATGATGTTTGCATATTGTTCGAATAAGATTCTTGGATGAGCAGAAGATCTCTTTCTAAACAACGGAATACATAAGTCGAAATTGCAATGATATCCATTTGATAAGAGATTGAAGAAGAATTCTTGAAAATATTCAGAATACTACTTTGAAGGAACGCTGATAATGCAGTCGCTTGCTTTTCTGGTAGTATGGTCGAATTATCGATGCACAAATCACTTCTGATCTAGATGGTCGTATCGGAAATCAACAATTCTTTTATTTGATTGGTATAATTTCTATTTTTGCAATCATCCTGAATAAAATAGACTAGTTAGTGAATAAAGTGCATATTAAGACGACCTGGTAATTAAAATTTCGGAGTTTAATTGGTCCTTCCAGCAATTATTAATTTTAATATTCCGATTGGATGCAAAATTTCCGGTCAAAAACAGGGTATAAAATGCTAGCTGTTTTTTCGGCAAGTTATCCATTTCAATGAGCGTTCAAAAGCTTTTACTTCTTGTAGTTTTCCTTGTATTTTTTGCTCTCCCCTCACTGCAACATGAAGGGCTAGATCAAACCGAAGATGAACGACAAGATTCTGGGACTTTGCATGATATAATTCGTGATCACCCTTCTAATGTTCCTAGTACACAAGATAGAATTTTGAATCATATGTATGATATTCTGGCTAGGGCGACGACTGAGATGGGTGAGAATTTTGATAGGGCGAGGACTGAGATGGGTGAGAATTTTGATAGGGCGAAGACTGAGATGGGTGAGAATTTTGATAGGGCGAAGACTGAGATGG
>NW_013546709.1:0-13743 GCF_000760515.2 Mitosporidium daphniae
GGTCTTCCCGCCTCTATACTTGGCTGTCCACAGAATTTCTCTGCCTCAAAATACTTGAAAGTGAAAGAGATCAATCAAACACAGGGTTAGAGTTGGTCGGTTATAAGGTACTGGATCCTTCTTTCTGCTTCGGCGTCCTTGTAATAAAGGGGTCTGGTGGCACATATGCGACCCCAATCCATGATTGGCCTTAAATGGGCTATTTTTATTTCCAAAGTTGCATTATCAATCGACATGATCAATTCCGCCGCTAAAGTGTGCCAGTTAAACAATTTTCAAGCAAACGCACATTTATGTGCCCATCGTCTGTGTTTCTCCAACGCCACATAAAAAAAAGACGGCGCAAGATGTATGGTTTAAAACGCCAAAAAGTTTCTTTATTTGGGACAAAGCCTTACTTCGAGGTCCATGTGGGTGGATGGAGGCAGACCAAGTAGCGCACGCATAAAGTTTTCCAGTGCAAGTCTCTGCGACTGCAATGCATTTACTGTCTGTGTGCTCTTTGGAAAAAGAGGTGCCTTCAGACAATAGGAAAGATGCGACAGAACAGAGTGCATTTGCATATTGTCAGGCTTTACCACCTGCACGCGCCCTATCAATTACAAACCAAAGAATTTTACCAAGAAGGTCAGTAAGCAAAACAAGATCAATCATCAGCGGCACCGCAAGAAGCGAGTCTTCGCAGACAGTATGGATCGACATTGTCTGACGACCGCCGCAATAGATTTCGCTCTCATATTCGTCAAGAGCACGCTTGGAATCGCCAACTGCAGGAGTATACTTGATGACGACAACGTGATCAGGGCCTTTTCCATCCGGATAGAGTATCATGTTGGATGCAACCGTGTCCTCGATGACACCGGATTTCGATATTTCCTTGGATCGGAACTGCGAGGGCGAGGAGAGATTGAGGCCGTCATTGTTACCTAAATGTAAGGCAAAGAAAAAAGGCATACCCAGGTGATTGTAGGAGGCAATCGAAATCGGCTTAATTCCTGCAGAAACAAGAAAGTCTACCAGAACACATTTGAGCTTCGTTTGGCCGGATTTAAAGTCGTCTCCAGCGACAAGGACACCTTTTTGCAGGGCAAGATCTACAACAGAAGGAATGAGCGTGTTTTGTGGAGATCCGTTTATAAAGGGGGCATTTTCTAATATTGCAGCAACGGCATACAAAACTGAAGGCGCAACTTCGGAGTCGTTGCCCTTCTCAATTGCCTCGATAAGCGATTCTGCATTTTGCCCGGGAAATTGCGAAAATCGTTCTGTATTCGCTGTCCACAACACGATCACCTGGTCCAGGTTGTGCTGGGCACGAAAAGTGCGAATGTCCGATCGTAGCTTTTCCAATTGCTGCTTTTTGGTTCCCGGAATCAGGTTATTTGCCCTTGAGCCCTGATTCATTGCAATAAAGTCTGGATCATATGTGCCAGGAAGTGGTATGATATTTCCGATCAGCGGCTCAAGTTGTGCTTGGAGGTCAGGCTCAAGAACCTGGGCTCGCGTCATGGCTTCACTCATGGATGCCGAGGAAATATCCCATCCGGTAACAGGCATCGAGGCCGGATCAACAAGCGGAAGGAACGAGGAAAACGGAGCATATACAGACCCGTTGTCACCTCGGCCCAATCGCAGACTAGAAGCCAGAGTGAGTGAACCAAGATAATTTGGCTTCTGGACACCCCATCTTGTGCGCCATTGAAGAGCATGGCGATGGGCAGTAAGCGTCGCCAATAGCGTGGATCCATTATTTCCGCCAAGACCGACAAGCATTAGGCCTGTTTTGGGCACTTTAAGGCGGGTTTCAAAAACATATTGCTGTTTGTAGGGGCGAAGGATAGCATTTCCCGGAGATGCAGGGTCAAACGAAACGCTTGTATCTTCGTAATTTAGTGTGGAAATTCTGCAATTTTTCGTCACATCTACGTATGAATTTGGAGAATCGATCTTAATGGAGGCGACAAAGTTTGGATTGGCTATAGTCATTGAATTAATAATCAATGGAAATTTGCAATATTGATCAGTTGCGAGTCGCGAATGAGCACATTTAAATATGTAATGAACTGTCGCTGCATGGCAACATCCGTTTTCGCACAAAGCCAAGAGCTTGCAACGCTAACCCTAGCCCTTGATTTTAATTTTAATTTTAATTTATACCAAGAATGGCCATCAAACCGACGTGGTGTTGGCCAGCAGGAGTTCCAGGACACCAGAGACGGCGGAAACCTCTTCTTGAAGAGCAAGCTCATTTTGTATCCTAACACGGAACTTTGAAAGCAAATCAAGAATGCTCTGACGCTCAACGGGGTTTTTAATCGAAAAGGACTCCAAAAAGTCAACAAGTACTTGTAGAGATCGTATCATGATGGGCGCATGATGAGGATCTGTCGAATATTGCAGTAGCACTAGTGAGAGGCGTTTCAAATATTCCAGAGACCTTCCGGAAAATACTGCCAAAAGCACGCCTCGCCTTGCAAATTCTTCAAACAAGAGCGCCAAAACAGAGGCAGACGGCGACTATTATGTAGGATAAAATAAATTCTGAAGCACTTACGGCAATAGCGACATCTAGCGCACGTCTGTGATCAAATGAGCGCAACAGGGAATCGATTTCCCGATATTTTGGAAGAGAGGCCTTTTCCACCACAATTCGCGACGTCGATTTGGTTGCAGTTTTAGCGATAGGGGGAGATTCCTTTCGCTCCCTAATTGAGATTTGTCCGCTGGCCATTCCAACAGCAAGCCGGTTGCCGCCATCCTACAAAACGTCAATATAATCAAGCTTCGTACATTGAGTACAACACACAGGATGGGGCTTCCATAAACAAAAGTGCGCTCAGTTCTCAATTCACCGGTCGCAGGATCAATACCAATCACCTTCACATGGTGATCTATAGAGCCCGTGAGGATTGACATCGTTTTTCGGTCATAAACCAGCGCTGTAATAGTCTTCTGGTGCGGCGTGTAAGAAAAGAGCGGGCTTTTTGAGGCCGTTGACGAAACTAGATCCCATCCGTAGATTTTCGAACCAGCTGCTGAATACAAAATTGAGCCAGAGCCGATGACCATGGACTCTACAGGCTCCTCGTGTTGGAAGGCGGCCAAAGTCTCTCCGGTCCGCAGGTCCCAGCAACGGATGCTCTTATCGTATGACCCTAACCCTAAAAGCACAATATGATACCTGAATAGAAAACATCTGGATTCGAGTCTAGCGAAAAAGCCAAAGATTTTACATAATCCGTATGACCTTCAAAACGGGAAAGCATCTTTTCACCAAGGATGTCCCACAATCCCACTGTCATATCTTCTGAGGCAGAAATCGCACGCCCGCTGTTTCCTAGAAAAGAAATCGCCGTGACAGCTCGTGTATGTCCTGAAAGTGTCCGCATTATTGATCGGCTCTTCACATCATGCAGCTGCATTAATCCAGAGACACAGCCAGAAAGTAGTAGTCGCCCATCTGATCTGTATGCGATGCACGTAATGTCCTCTTTGCATCTGGTAAGCCTTTTTTGGACTTCTGTAGAGGAGCCGCTACAAATGGATATGGTGCTTCCAGTAGCCCATGTAAGAGTTTCAGTCAGCGGCGTGAAAAGGACTTCCATTGCCGGGGAGCCTGTTTCAACACGGTGTGTAACCTTGAAGGTGTTCCAGTAAAGCATTCTACTAGACATGGTCTCGCCCTCAAGTGCCCTGCTCTTTTGCCGTGCACGCTCTGAAAGCCGACTAGGCAGGTGCAGCGACATGAAAAAGTAAAATTTCGAATTATTTTTTTACTTAAAATGTTAGGGTTTGGGTTGAGGTTAGAGGAAAGTTGTACTAAACAGCGCTATCGATAGTCTTGGCGGTAAAGACGGGTTAGTGATAAGGCTTTGCCCTCCTCATTTGCAGTCACTTGAAAATGACAGGTGTGGGGGTTCCTTTTATCGGTTTTCAGCCCTCAATAGCAACTATGCATGAAACTGATATTCTCTCTTCGTCAGAGACAGGGTTGAGGCTAGCACTAAAATTAGGGCTAGGATCAAAAAGCTTGGGCTCAATATGATGATGATGTCTCAAGTTTGAGCTGCAAAAAAGGCTAGGTACATACAATTTTCCACCGGCACCCTTTCAGCAACTGTTGAAGGCTGAGATCTGTCATTTCTACTTATTAATGGCCCTTTCTGAATGACAAACTTTAAATGCGGGCTTCTAGCTGATACCAGATTGAGTGCCTGTGTTTTCTCTTGTTCAGCAGCGACTGGTCTTGTTTCCTTTCTTTTGGCAAAAACAGGATCCAAAGTTAAAGCGAGAGCTTGCTCTTTCGTCCTTTTTTAAGAGTATTGCTTAAGAAAGGAGTAAAAATGAAAAGCAAAACCAGGAGAAAATACCTGTTAAGGCTTTGCTGAAATCGACAGTTTTGTGAAGAACAAGCTCGCCATTTTATGCTCATTTCGCATCCATTGAAAAAATCCCCTCAATGCTTGCAAATGTGGCTAGTTAGTTTCGAGTAAATTTTACTACTGGATTCTTATACGTGCTACTTTTTTGGCCAGATGGATCTGCGCTAAGCATGCTATACGGAACCTCAATCACTCAATGGAAAGATTTATAAAAGGGAGGTGGACCATGCACTGCAATAAAGCTTTTCTTAAACGCTCCTGGAAAATCAAGTGCATAAAAACGTCTTAAGGTCAATAAATGTTAAAGAGACCGAGATTTAATGTGATGCTCAACATTGCACCCATTTGCTAGGAATTCGGTCTTTCCCAGAGGGTTCACCAGTCCAAGTCTATCCATAAGTGCATTTCACTTCTATTCCTTTGATGCATGTACATGAAGGAACATGGTCGCAAAAAGAAAAAGACCGCCGTATTCGGTGCCGCGTTGGAAAAGCTCAACTGAGTCAAAGGCAACGGGTCGTGTGACAGACAAGTGGACCTTAAACCTGATCCTCGGCCGCTCTGCAAGCGGCTCTACGCGTTCTGTTTGGTTATGTAACAGGACAAAATCCTGCTCCTGGTCTCCCGCCGTGCTGGACTCCAGCTCTAACTCCAATAAAAGCATCTCGACGCCATCAGGTACATGGATGGACGTAGCACGCGCATCATTTACCGATGTCAATGCCCAAGAATGGCGCCACTTCTGCTCTGCATCTGAAAGAAATACACGAACAGGGACAAAGATGGACCCGGCACACTGTTCGCCAGACGATGAGGCAAGTGCCAATCCAAACGTCGATGGCGGCCTCGCCGCCAGTTGATGATGGAGTTGCGTCAATCCAGAAGCCGATGCGGTTGTTCCAGATACCATTTGGTGTTGCAATGGTGGCGGAGGAGCCAGTCTCCGGGGCATGTAAAATGCAGGTGGCGAAGCCGTGGACCGATCCCAACGCCGAAGTGGCAATGGCAGCGATACTGCCGCAGCAGAAGAAATTTGTGACCGTAGAATTGCAGGCATCCCAACAGCAGGAGGCAGGTGCGGCCCTGATGCTTGACAGCGACTCTCAATGAGTGTCCACTCCCGTGGCAGGCTTTTAGCAAGAAATGCCACAATGCTTTCGGCAACGGCATTTGTGGCGTCCTCTGACTTTGTAGATGCGGATCGAAGTGAGACGAATCTTTGGCACTCGCGACACCGCCGGATAGCCTCTACTAGAAACTCTGTCACCACAGGTTTTGCCATCGCTAGCGAGCGCCAGGAGGCCGCCCCAAGCAACGCTGAGTAAGGCCGTCCGGAATGCTCCATTCGCAATACGCGCGCTACCAAACTGGAAACAAGCAATGAAACACGATGGGCTTCTGGAGGGGCTTCCGCTGGAGTAGAAACCAATAGTGCACGCCACTCCCCGATCCGCTCAGCACTGAGATCCGCACCGACAAGCTCCAATGGCGTTTGTAACATCCAGTTTTTGACGGTCGTACAAGCGCCGTAGGCAATAATAAGCCGCTCACACATTTCAAACTGCTTGCCAAAGGCGGCCCAAGCAAGCGCCGTAGAATCGTAAAGAGCGTCACGACTTTCTAACACGCCTACGCCACAGCGTTCCACCAATGCGTCTATAACGTTCACCGCGCCAAAATAAGCGGCACAATGAGCAACAGACCACCGTACATTATCCAAAGCAGCTACTTCTTGCGGTAGAGAGGGCCAGACCGCATAATGCCTCGTGATTGTGTCGATGGTAGGCAGTCTGGCATCTGCAGGGCTTCTGGAGCTAGAAGCTTCTGGCGGGCGGTTCAGTAACGCTAGTACTGTTGCAATGTCGTCTCGAGCGGCCGCCGTAAAAAGTACTTGCAGCGGGGTGGAGACAACTTTTTGTGGTACTGGAGCTGCCTGCACTACCACTTTGTTTCGCCGACGATCGCTCTCCCCATCATCAACCGAAATAAGCTCATTTTCGACAGGAGACTCCCGCCGAGGCGCTGCTTTCCTCTCGCGTCGAGTTGCTAGGGTGAGTCGCGGAGCTAGCTTCCTGATGAATCCCAGCATAAGAGATGCGTCTTTATAGATGATGGAATCTTGCTGGTTATAGATCTGTGCATTCTTGAACATGGTTTCATAGTCTGCCATCAGTTCATCCTTAGTGACATAACGCCCAGCGCGCACTTGCTCCATGATGGACTTTAGCGAGAGTGGTCGCTCAATGACCTTATAATAGTCTGGATATCTTCTCCTCGAAGGCAGTGTCTCGAATACCAATGCAAGTTGTCGTGGTGCATAGCCTTCAGGCGGATCTCCAGGCTCTAATTGCTCCATCAGAAGTCCATTCATGTATTCTGCCATATCGACCAGTGTATTAAACGGCTCCTGCACAGTCTTTGGACTCGCTAGCTCTATTGGTGGTGGAGTTTGCCCTTCCATAGATGGAGATTTGAGAGTAATGCGAAGCAAGTTGTCGCCTTTTCGTTCTTTGGACGACGCTAGGATGCGCAGCGAGATTTTCCCATCCTTCGGTTGTAGCCGATGTCCACTCTCTGCGGCGCTTTTTCCATCACCATCATCATCATCACCTTTTTTTGAATCGGCGTTTGATTTGTTCACGTTGGAGAGAGCAGAGCTCCTTTTAGTCATTGGAATTGGAAATTTTAATTCGAAATTGTAATTTAATTTTCCAATTCCAATGATGTTCGAGGAGCCTGCCAATCCCCAAATCGACGCGGAGGCCTCTGCGATCATCCTCAACCAGGAGACAGTGTCTGCACCTTCCGCATTCATCACATCACAGAATGTGGATGAATGGATCGAGCAGCTCAAGTGCTGTCGTCTCCTATCCGAAGCGAATGTACAATTGCTCTGTGACAAGGTAACATTGAATGAGCCACTTCCCGGTCTATCTATTGATCAACCCATCGATGCAGATAATTTTTTCGAGTGTTTGAGCAGCCAATTTTTTGGCTGCATCCATAATTTGGCTGCTCAAACATTTATATTGATGGCATTTATGTTCCCATCCTGTTGGTGCTAATTTTATAGGCGCGGGAGATTCTCATGGGGGAGGGTGCAGTGCAGAATGTCACTGCCCCAGTGACTGTATGTGGCGACATCCATGGGCAGTTCTGGGACCTTATAGAGCTCTTTGAGATTGGCGGTCCATTACCGTATACTAACTACCTCTTCATGGGCGACTACGTGGACAGGGGCTACCACTCCGTGGAGACGATCTCTCTGCTGCTTGCTCTCAAGGTCAAGTACCCTGCTTGTATTACGCTTCTGCGTGGAAACCATGAATCACGGCAGATTACACAGGTTTATGGGTTTTACGATGAGTGTGTTAAGAAATATGGCACACCAACCGTTTGGCGTCATTTTACAGATCTTTTTGATTATCTACCTCTAACAGCACTCATTGACGACGAGGTGGCACAAATTTATTTACTGATTCATAGGTACCCAAAGGGGACTTATTGATCACTTATTCCTAGGCATGATAGAGGCTTCTCATTTCATAGGTAATGTAAATTCGTCCGCTTATTTGAGATCTTTTGCCTGCATGGCGGATTGTCGCCGTCCATCGAGACGATCGACCAGATCCGCACGATAGATCGTGTCCAAGAGGTTCCCGCCGACGGCGCCATGGTTGACCTGCTCTGGTCAGACCCTGATGACCGCAATGGATGGGGGCTTTCGCCTCGAGGTGCCGGATACACTTTCGGGTCTGATATTTCGCAAGCATTCAACACCAGAAACAACCTAAAGATGATTGCTCGTGCTCACCAGCTTGTGATGCAAGGATACAATTGGAGCCAGGACCAGGCAGTGGTTACGTTATTCTCGGCACCCAACTATTGTTATCGATGCAGCAACCAGGCCGCTATTATGGAGATCGACCAGCAGTTGCAAGCGACATTGTATGTTTTGTTGGTAACCTTAACTCTCCTGCTTTAGCACGCAGTTCGACCCTTCCCCGCGGAGCAGCGACCAGGACACCTCCAAGAGTGCCCTAGACTACTTTTTGTAATACACCAGAGCATCAAGATCATCGTACACTTTGATAGAGGCATGCGCTAACCAGCGCATCGCAGTATTCAATTGCAAGCGTACATGTAAATCCCGAAATTTGGCCCTACTGTTGGCTGCCCAATGTGATTGGTCCTAACCCGTAAATGTGCAATTCACACCCACGTGCATGTCCCCACATGCTAATGTGACGTGCGAATTTGCGGAGTCATAGGGGTACATACTCTAAGATCGGTTTATTTACACAAGTCTATTTGGGCATGTAGTCCCACTCGTCAATATAGACTTGCTCCACATAGGAGGGGGGGTAGAACAGCGACTCGTCTTCGCTATATGTTTCGAAATACTGGGCGTCCGTGGGCGACGTCAACGTTGGCACAATCGGCGGCTCAATATTCTTCTTCAGAAGCTGCTCCCATTGGATGTCGTCGAACCACGGGTGATTCATAATATCGTGGGCGCCATTTAGCAACACACCAAGCCTGACCGTCGGATCTGGAGTGCACAGCCGCAGGATCAAATCGACGGCAAGCGGATCAAGATATGCAGGGAACTTCCATGAGGCCTCAAGCACCACCTCGTAAAGGTTCGTATTGGAGCGCGGTGTAAATGGCGGCATGCCCACCAGCATTTCATATATGAGGACGCCGAGTGCATACCAATCAACACCAATGCCATACTCTCGGCCCAGGATAATCTCTGGCGCCAAATACTCTGGCGTGCCGCAAAGCGTCCGCGTCAACCCTGCAGGCACCATCTTTGCAAAGCCAAAGTCTGTCAACACAACATGCCCCTTGTCGTCTAGCAAAACATTTTCTGGCTTCAAATCGCGGTAAATAATAGAATTCCGATGTAAATATTCAAGAACTAAAATTAACTCCGCCACATAGAACCTGCAGCTCTCATTTGAGAACCGCTAAGAAGAGCAAAAATTAAACGTACCACCAGCCGACGCAGAATGCTGAAGAGCTCACCACCGGGGACATAGTCCATTAGCAGATAGAGATTCGCTGGATCTTGGAACGAAGCGACCAAATATACCATAAATGGGTGCTGCAACGATGACAAGATCTTCTGCTCGTTGATTGTGTGTGGCAATTGGCGTGTCTCGAGAATTCGACGCTTGTTAAGCACTTTCAATGCATATGGCTTTTTCGTCTCCAAATGGATGACAAGAAAAACCCTGCCAAAAGAGCCTGTCCCAATTGTTCTTACTCGCTGAAAGTCTTTCAAAGAGATCGATGTGACGCGTTGCGAGGCGACTTTCAACGGTTTCGCCGGTGAAATTGTCCGATTTTCATCCTCACAAGATCGGCAAATCTTAAACTGCGAAAAGAACCGTACCAACGAGGGAAATTTTTTACGTACCTTTTTTCCAGCAGCGGTTGCAAATGATCTCTTGGAAGCTTGTTCGTGTGGCTTCTTACTCATAGATCAATTTCCGGATAAAAATTGCACTCCAATTGGCGCATCACGGACTCAGGTGAGTTGTCCTATTTTTTGGTGTTATTTACACATGTCAAATGTCAAGCAAATTAAAAAGTAAAGTTTAATTTCCTTCTAAAGAGCAGATGCACCTGTAATGATATCCACCAGCTCATTGGTAATAACAGCCTGGCGAGTCCGGTTGTATTTCATCGTCAGACGTACGATGATTTCACCTATGATATTATAATATGGACCACTTGCCTGCATTCTTTGTGGCATTTTCCATTGCCGTTCGCTTGGCGGCCATTTCGGCGGCATGACCCTCTGAGAGGGTCCAAAAAAGCTGGCTAGCAAATAAAAAGTCGCCATAGTTCATTAGTGCCTCTTCGTCAACCTCATACTTTTCAATGCCGTCTAAAAGTTACTTGAATTGACCAACCTATGGACAGGAGAGAATCCGCCCGCAAGGCGGTAATTTCACTGCTTTCAAAGGCAATAACTGATTTGAAGTGGTTATAGAAAATTTTTATCACCGACGGCTTGATGGGAAACTCTTTTTCTAAAGTATCTACGATATTAGAGGCATCAAGGAAGACAGGGATCACTCTTCCCAATTGATTAAAGTGGCCTGTAATATAAGACCTCGCTTCGCGCGCAATTTGTGGTTTCGCCTTATCTCCAAGCACTAGCACTGCGGGTGAGGAGTTTGGCATTTCTCTAATTGTGTCTTTGACGCTCTTCTTGACCAATTTAGAGATCGATGAGTGGATCGAACCACACAACCCCCTGTCGGAAGACACCGCGATAAGTAGAGGAGCAAAGTTTTCGTTTTGCGCTGGCGAGGGGACTTTTAAATGTTCATAAATTGCTACACGGACCATGTACAATCAAGGGCTTACTTTGCGTTGCTGCCCCATAGATTCTGCCGCAGTCCATTGCCTTTTGCGCGCGAGCCAGCTTCGTACTTGCAATCATCTTCATGGACTTTGTGATCTTTGCAATGTTTTTAATAGACTTTAGGCGCAGCTGAACTAGTCAATGGCTTTAAAGAGCGAGGCTTACTGTCCTTAAGCGTGGCCATGTTAAATTGCCAAAAGTTACAAATAAAAATTGGTGCCATCAGCATTTCGGTGTTGTTGTAACCCTTACACTGTTCTTTTAATTGTACATTGTCGATTGGAACGCTTTCATTTGGATGTCGGTTCCCCTCATCAAGCTTGGCTATCTGTTGGTCCGGACACTTTCAAAGCCAATAGCAAAGATTGTCACACACCAGGCAGCCGAACATCCGAGGTTCAGGGAAATATGCATCAGGCTCTCGCAATCGTACCACAAGATGGAGGTCAATCTTCGTTCAAGAGTTGTGTCGGGCGAGACTTCTCCTGAAATCAGGCCGTTAAACGACCAAAAGGCAATCCAATTGGGAGGTAAGATGCGCAGAAGCGGCTAATTTTAGCCAATTTTATTGGCGAGTTTGTGATTTTCGCGATTGCCGGTGGAGTCTTGCTTGGCGAGTCGCTCAGATCAAGTGCCTCTGAGCGGCAGAAAAAGGAGCAACTCGATATGAGGATCTTTGCACTGGAACAGGCTGTGATGAAGATTCCCGAGCTGGAGGCTCAACTGCTGCTAATGGCAAGGGACGCTGTTGAAAATAAGGGTTTAAAGTAGCTTGATGTGCTTGGGTTGTTCCCGATCAATATTGATAAACTGCATGGGACGCAAAGTTGTATCGAGCTTGTGTTAGAATAACCGCATCAATCAGGGAAACTCTCCCATTCGCAATCAATGTTCCAAACCAATGCAAAGCCGCATCTATAGACATCTGAGCCGAGACCAGCACGTATGAGCCGTAAAAAATAACATTGGAGCTAGTCTCCACAAAAGACAAACAGAGCCTATGCGCGATCAAAGCGCCGCGCTTTGCACATTCTCTTTTGGGACATCATAGTCCGCTTTCGGTTATCTTTTCAGACTTGGATCTGCCTGCAGGGGCCTTTTGCTAACACAAACCCAACACCCCTTATCACAGGCGGTGGCAGATGCACAATACTTTGCGTTTTTGTGAGAATGCCATCGAAAGAGCCATAACGATGGCAGGCCATTTAATTTTAAATATAAATTCATGAAGGCATCTTGCAAGCGTTTACTCGAGTGCGGATGGAGAGTATCGCACCTCGGCAACCAACAAAAGACGGCGCCTAGATTTCTTGAAAAGCAATTTACATTCAGTTCGTTCAACGATGCCTTTTCGTTCATCGCCTCGATTGCAATGCTTGCGGAAAGACGTGACCACCATCCGGATTGGTCAAACTCATACACGAGCGTCACAATCAAGTGGAACACACACCGCGAAAACGGCGGAGACATAACGGAGACCGATTGGGAAATGGCTGAGGCTACGCAAACAATTTATTACAAATATGCGGCAAAATAAATTGTTTTCTGTGCTTTCTCCTTCTAGCGCGTTTGGTGGGCATGTTTGCCGGATTTTCAGATCGGACTTGCGCTTTGCCAGGAAACGGCAGGTAGTAATAATCTGCGGGAAATGGAAAAGCTATAGATGCTTCCCTGATTTTCTGTTCTATGGACACTCTAATGGGCAGGCCGGCTGCATGATCATTGCTCCTGATGCCTTTGTTAACGGCAAGGACTTTTTTTGAATTCGTGAATAAAAGAACTATTGCGTAAATTAATTAAACTGCCATGGACACCATACCTCCCCCCTGCATTGGATCGTGTAAACTTAAATTTGTTTATTTTAAAAACAATAAATTTAATTTTTATAATACAATGGCTGGGCAATTGATGGCCAAACTTGTAGTTGATGGCCAACCCTATTATTCTTCTTCTTCTTCAAAAAGAGACCCTGTGCTCCTATTCAGTCTTTTCTGGAGTCTTCCCGTGGAACCATGTGTTTTCAATGGGGAATTTTCATTTAAAGCATAAATCGAGTTTTCGGCAGATTCGGATGAACAAGAGAGGGAACACGCTTTGATTGCCCCTTTTCTATATCGAATGTATAAACAACTGCAAAAAACCAATAACAAAAGTGCAAAAATAAAAGCCAAAAGACAAGAAAATGCCACGTCATTCCAAGATGTAGGTGCTTCTGTTTTTTCTCCAGAAACACCGGATTCGGCCACCAAACTATCGAGCCTTTGGATGAAAAATAGAGTCTCCGAATATTTTCCAAGCGTATTGTACAGTGCAACGAGCTCCACGCGAGAAAGAGAACATTTGGTGATATCTTCCGGATACGAAAATAGGATCTTTAAGGCTGTTCCCAATCCAATGATTTGGATTTTGCCCCAAAGACGGCACCGTTGGCACCCAACACAATCCAAAATCCGCGATATATTCTGAAAATGGTCCCTGAGCGATTGCTTCAAAAGAAGGGCATCTGGATTGCTTTTTGTGTTAAATAGCAATTTTTCATTGAAAAGGTTTGGGCATTTCAACGAAAGCTTTGAGATCTTCTGGAAGATATCTTTAGTCTTTTGCTCATCATCAGGTGACTCCTTCAGTCGAAAATCGTAATTGGAGTGAATAATTGGGCTGATTTTTTGGATAGCTCTGAACAACACCACAAAAGTTAGGAAAAAATTTGCTTTTCTTTCGGGATATAATCCCACTCGATGCTGGTACTCAAAAATGTTCGGCTCAAATAGCCCGGAGCTTTCGTTAAAATACTTGTACGACAAGTGCGTCGAAACGGAGGTGTGCATGCCTACAATAAGATGGCTAGAAATTACCAGAAATCACTCTGTAAAATAATGTCCTCTCCAAGCAGACATCTGGTGGGGGAGGTTCAAAGACATTATCCAACCCGCCGAGGTTTGGAGCGGATGAGAAATTGGACCCTATCGGCTCCCCTTT
>NW_013546708.1:0-13600 GCF_000760515.2 Mitosporidium daphniae
CCTTTGGCACAACACGCGCCAGATACACACAACGGTGCTCTGCCGAAAGCAAGAAATCCAGCACACAACGACGAGCCGCGCGTCCAACTTTTTTGATGGGCCCTCTTCATCCTTCCCTGGGGTTACCTTTTCTTTGGCTCTGATATATATGCCTGCTTTCTGTTGGACGAAGCGGATTAGGGAGATGCAGAGCAGAGCTTATAAACCAAGAAATCTCGATCATGACAAACAACCGCTTAACCATTTAATAATTTTTGAATATTTTACAAGTGTAGTGACAATTTTTCACCAGCCGCTTCCTATGTTTGTTCATTTTCCTGAGTGGATATCTCATGGAGGTATTAATATATGCATATATTTACTGATAATTAGAGGGCGAGAGAGAGCAAAGAAAGATCCCAATGTTTAGTATCTCTTTCAACTGCACGGGAACTGACCTCGCGACTGGCGGCCTTGATTCTTCAATTAGAATATGGCCCATCACAAAGCCCTTTTCTACGAGCAAAGAGACTACACGATTAGAGGGCCATTCTGGAAGCGTCTTGTGTGTTAGGTGGAGTCCAATTGACCCCAACCTTTTGGCCTCTTCATCTGATGATTCTGCCGTCATTATTTGGGGAAAGCGACCTAACAGTTCTACATTTGGCCTCTTACATCGGCTTCTGGACCATTCTCAAGGTAAAAGTGCATTGAGACTCCCTCTTTTTAGATGTAACTGGGTTGGCCTGGAACGCCTCTGGAACCATCTTGGCTTCTTGCGGTGTCGATAATTTGGTTATTCTCTATGACGCAACGAATAAATTCGCCCTATTAACTAAGCTCTCAGAACATGAAGGTATTATTAAAGGCCTTGCATGGGATCCCACTGGACGCCTCTTGGCAGCACATGTACGGATTCCAAAAATTATCCCTTTTTAGTCAGACCAGGGCTCTGGCGTCATCCTCTGGCGTTCCTCAGATTGGACCATCGAAACAAAGATCACCTGTGAATCTTTCAGCAAAGCGCCAGACAACGTTTACTATCAGAGACTGTCGTGGTCGCCAGATGGATCGACTATAGCCACGGCAAATGGCGTGCTAACGGCAGCCAAAACCCCTTCAATTCTTCCCGTTTCTGTTTTTATCACCAAGGTGAATGAAAATTCATGGATCCATAAAAATTCAAGCACACTTTCATGGAAGCCATCCATGGCTCTGAAGGGATTTGTAGAGCCGGTCGAAGTTGTGGTAAGTTCTACTTTGTGCCTTAAATGTAGCAATTTTGCCCTGTGATGTTCAAATCTCCGAATGTGTCATTTTCTGAATCCAAGGTACTATCTTATTGTGCTGTAGGCAGTCAGGATCATAGCATTTCTGTTTGGAGAACCTCTTTTTCGCAGCCCGTCCTTGTCATCCAGGCTCTTTTCAAACACTCGGTGATGGATTTATCTTGGTCGTGCGATGGAACAAAAATTGCATGTTGTTCCTATGATGGAACTGTAAGGATTTTGGAGTGGGAAGATGGAGAACTTGGTATTCCGCAAGATAGTAGGGTTGGTTTTTCTAAACGTACCCTAGGGATCCTCACTGAAGTTTCTTATGCGCCTCCATTTAATTTATCTAAAACACTAGCCGCTGGTGCTGGATTTTCCGTACAAAAGAACATAAAGCCTATTATATTAAAGACCAACAATTTGCATACGGACTCACTATCAAAAAGAAGGCGAATACAACCAACGCTGATTGAATCCTATGATGATATTGAAAGCAAAAACACGCAGGAACAAAATCTCGATCACACTATTTGTTCTACAGGCTCAAGGGAACAAAAAAAGAATCTCCCCCTGCCCTCTTTGCGGCCGTTTTTAAATTGCGGTCCTAACTATTTTATTGACCAGAAAACCCCATCAATAGTTAAATTAATCGGCCCCGATGGATTCTCGCTTTCTTTGCCTGAAAACGTCTCTTTTGCTCTAAAAGTGGCCTCTTACTTTTTCATTTCCTCTTTTGATCATCCCCGTTTACATATCTACGATGAAAATGGTGTACAGTAAGTGTATCCATAGTTTTAAGGCACTAGGATGTCCTTGCCGTTGATTTTGGACTCTCAAGTGGTTTTCCTCTTTGGTGCCAATAGCGGAGACTTTTACCCAGATAGGGTTGGTGCAATAACTTCAAATGGTTCCTTATATCTATGGTATTCTCTACATTTTTATTGTTAGGGATTTTTGTTTACATCTCACTGGTCCTACCCCACTACCGATGCTTGAGATGATAAAATCTGTTTGTTTTTGTAAAAGTGGACTTCCACTCCTTTCTTTTGCAAATGGCGAAGAATATATCTTTGATTTGAAGCAAAAATCCTGGCACTCTTATTCTCGTTTACCTAGCTCGGCATTACAAGATTTGGAGTGTTTGAGTAACCATTTGTCAGATTTGGAAGTAGGAAGGGTTATCTTTTTTTAGAATGAACTACTGACATGTAAACTTTATGGAGACAAAGATGAATACGGACGGTGTTTGAGATTGATCATCCAACTCTTATCGAAAGACCCCAAAAGCACAATGAATAAGCTCAAGTTAAAGTCCATTTTCAAGACCCTCTGTCTCGAGAAAGTAATTTACTGTTTTGTTATTTTTAGGAACACCATGTGATGAAAGAGCTGCGCCATATCATTCTTGGTATTGAATAATGGTTTATTTTTAGATATTGACTCCGAGCTATGCAAATTACCAGAACTCGAGCCACAATAAAAGATATCGTGCTTATTTGAGTTTCTTCCTAGTATACGGTTTCCTAGTAAGTGTCATATCATCTACACCAATTGCTTCGAGATCTTGGTTTGAAAGATACGTATCTAAAAGTGTTGTATCTTTTGAAAATCCTTGGTAAATACTGTGCTTCTCGTTTTGGGCCATTTTGGCGATTACTCTACAAAGCAAGTTCGGGGCTTTTATCTTGCGAATGGCCTTGATAGCTTCTATTGGCGGGGAAACATCGGGATCGGAGCCGCTGAAAAAATCAGCAGGAGAAAGTGTATTTTTATTCCCAGGAGGAGCCTTCGGAGTCAAATGGCTCACATATGGCGTTAACTTTGGATTAGAAAAAATCATGTACTTGAAAGCTTGTCAAGTCTGGCACAATGTATTTCCTTATTTTCGCTTGGTCGGCATGGAAAAACCCCCATTTGTCGATTTTGCCCATTTTCCCATTGTTTTTCCCTAGAAATAAGTGTCTGATATATCGTACCTTTGTAGTAATCCTTATTGCCGCTCTTCGAATTTAAGGGAAGCCTCCTGTTCCAACCTCCAGCATAGAACCTAAGATGATGGCGATTGAGAAATTATTGAGAGTACCTTTTGCAAGCAGGGGAGAACATGAACACGCAGCGGTGTAATTTTAAAATTCAAATAAAAAGTACAATTTTTGATGTCCTTTCCCATTCGCCATCTTCTTTCCCTCCAGACAATCAGGCATGCCGGAACTAGAAGCAGGTCAAAATACGATACCATCCGTCTACATTGCATGAGAAATGCTAAAATTGGCGGCTTTTTTATTTGTGAGCCACTAACCCTGTCTAATTTGTTCCGATCTCCTCGTAGCCACAAATCAAGGAAAAGATATCGAGGAGATGGAACCGGGTCTAGGTTAAATGGACGTGGTTCCAAGGGGCAAAAGTCACGGTCTGGTCCTGGAATTCCGCGTGGATTTGAAGGAGGACAGACCGAATTACGATTCAGATTTCCAAAAAAGTCTGCCGAAATTAAAAGCATGGAAAGGGCGTATGAGGGGTATGGCCGGATCCATCTTGACCAAATCCAAAGATGGCTTGACATTGGACGTTTGGACGGCTCAAAGCCACTAACGCTGTCTTCATTCTATGATGCCGGGTTAACATCCATCAGAAGAGGGTTGCTCATCACCGATGGCGGTTGTGAACACTTTACCCATATTGTCCATATTGAAGCAACAGAATTTACACCAGAAGCCATTGGGCGGATTGAGGAATTAGGAGGAAAGGCAATAGCCGTTTACCACTCGCGAGAAGACATCAAAGTTTTAACGCGTCCAGAGTTTTACTTTTTCACCGAAGCTAGGAAATGGGTTTTATTCAAAAAGTATGCTGGGCAGCTATCTTCTTATCTTGTTTCCAGGAATCTTCCCGGACATTCTGTTGAGGCACTTAAGAATCGGCTTACGGAGAGGGAGTTTCATAACTTTGTGATGAATGCTAACTTTGAAGCTGGGCGGGTCCTTAAGAGAAGAAACATGGTACGCTTCTCCCTGTTTGATGTGTTTGGAGATCTTATCAAAGGAGAGAGAGGGATAAAGAAAACCCAAACCAGGGAAAGCATTAGGGCTATACTGAAAGGCCAGCCCGAGTCACTAGCATCCGCACTTATTCGTGGATTTCTTCCTCCCTTCTCATCGCCAAAAGAATATAAAGATATTCTTTTCTATACGTCTGACGAAAAGAGAGGCTATCTCAGCAACCATGTTTTGACATCTGTTCTTTCAAATAAGCATTCAGAGTTCTCTTCTCAAATTTACCCTGGATTGAAATATTGGATTGAAAAGAACTATATTGTATTTACTAGAGATCAGGAACAATACGACCTGGTTGTTGGCCATTTTCGGTGGGAAAATGCCAGACTCAAAGCTATTAAAACACAACAGGAAGAAACGGCAAAGGAAACGGCAAAAAGAGATCGAATACTGGCCATTCTTCAGGAAAAGGGTCTAAAACTCGATGTTCCTCGGTTTGTCGGTCCCAAGGAACCATGGAGAATTAGGAAGGAGGGATCTGGAGAGGTTGTTCTCTTGCCAATAGACTACGACCCATCCTCCGCACATCCCACACAAGAAGCCAACGCACTTTAACACGATTTTGGCTGCTTTAAGATTAATAAACTATCTAAAGCTGTCCGTCAGCAACACACGACATATTTGAAACCCCGCTCAAAAGTACGACTAGATGCGCGATCTGAGAAAAATTTTCCACAAGCTTCTCTTTTACTGATCACAACGTCGTTGATGGGGAGGGATCTCGGACGAAATGTGATCCATCTTGGATGCTTTCTAGTCTTCGTTGATGACTAGAACAATTTTACGAGATCCATCTTAAAAGGGTTATTTATTGGTTCCCTTTTGATGGTAAGTCGACCCCAATCTGTTTGGATTCTGTGAAGGATATTTGGGAGCATTATTAGCAAAAGGATGTTCTTCATTTGAGCCCATGTCTCCAATAGCTTTGGCAATTTTTTCTTTTTTGGCAGCTGCATTTTCCCGGGCAATTATTTTATCTGCTACTGGATCCCTGGTCCCAAAGTACCGATCTTTAATTTTCTGGTCGCTCAGTTGCTCATCATGTGCATCCAATTGATGGCGAAAAGGACAGGCATCGCCTCGATTGCATTCCTTCTTTGCATAAAATGAACACACATGCGGTAAGTTTCGGCGATAGTTGGTTGTTGCTGCTCGCTTTTTGGCAATAGAAAGGAGCTTTTGATTTACAATAGGGGCATCGATGCCCACTAGCAAGGGCGCAGAGGTGTCTCCCCCGCTCGTATCTTGGTCAGCAAGTCTAGTGCGCATGGTTTGAAAAAAGAATTGCCGATTGACCTCAAGTTTGGGGATATCTTGACTGCAAAAAGATCCTGCATCTCCTTCACCCAGTAACGCATCTCTGGCTTTCACTGGCAAATTGTATTGCAGATCCAGCAAGCAGGTTTGGCAAATGTTCTTGACTCGAGAGCAGATTTGGCATATTTCGGTTTTCTTGAAACGGGCGTCTTTGCCGGGCTTCCAGCGAAAAACGGTAAATGGGCGCGAACAAGTTTTGCACTCACTGCCATGCACCGCTCGCGTCATCCTAAGCGCTTCATCGGGGCCCAAACAAACTTCACACAAAATGGGAAATTCGGAATTTTCCCACTCCTGCTGTTTGACCTCACTTTTATTCATTTAATGCAAAAATAAAAGGCTCATAAACTGAAATTTAATTAATGGCTTTTTGAATAAAAAATTATAATAATTTAGCAGTGCATGGCCGCTAAGCATCATACGGACTTGATATTTTGTCGGAAGCAACCTGGCATTGCTGTTGGTAAAGTTTGCGAGCGGTGCGACGGAAGATGCGTGATTTGCGACACGTATGTGCGTCCAACTACCATCGTCAGAATATGCGATGAATGCAATTTCGGCTCCTCTCAGGCAAAATGCCTTGTTTGCGGGGGCCCCGGCCATTCAGACGCGTATTATTGTAAATCCTGCACCTTGTTGGAGAAAGACGTAAGTGCATGTTGCCATTTAACTACTTAGAGAGATGGCTGTCCCAAAATCGTCAACCTCGGATCCGCCAGAACCGATATGTTTTATGAACGCAAAAAATACACAACCTACAGGCAATAGAGGGCCAGAGCGAGAAAGAAAGGAAGAAACAAAGGCCGAGTTGATTTAATTAAAATTCTTTAAAAAACATCGACGACATTGACTCGCCATTGTGCATTCGTCTAATGGCTTCCGATAGGATTGGCGAGATGTCTATGACTCTGAACTTTGATTCATCTAAATTAATACAGGGAAGTGGGCACGAATTGGTAACAAGAACCTACTGGATAGGAAATCACTAAATTTACAATATCAATATCGGGATCTTGCTCCAGACGCGCCATATTTTCGTTTGTAAGTAAAGGGTGGATCGCAACGACGCCCACCATAAGCGCCCCAGAGGCCCTTACTATTTTTGCAGTCGTAATAAACGACGAAGGGTCATCTATAATGTCCGTGAAAATCCAGGCTATTTTAGACTTTACATTTCCAACCAGATTATCTCCGTTGCAAATGGACTCAATATTATCGTCTTCTGTTTCCGAAGTAACAAGTGCAAAGTCCAGTCCTAATCTATCGGCAAGCGCAGCAACGCTCTTTGTTGAGGACGGCTTTTGGACGATGATCACACAATTTTCTTGAAATAATTGATTTAAAAAGATATCTCCGCGAAAAAAAACCGAAGAGCTGCAGTAGATCTCTGCTTTGGGATTTGGCGTCGAAGGGGTCGATAAAATCACAGCTTTGTTTGAAGATGTATCTTGCATCGAGTCCGCAGCAGGACAAGTACGGTCTGGAGTAGGGGAAAAACGGCCAATAAAGTTGACCGGACTAGATGAACGTGCCATGGTAATCAAATTTTCAAATTTTGAGCATCCGTACGATAAATCTTCCAATGATGCCAACATTGAAAGGCTGGCAGAGAATATGGCCTTTGCAAGTAAGGACTCGGATCGCAAATTATCGAACGGGATGTTGAAAAAGTCCTGGATCGGTTGGGAATGCAAATCCACAGTCAGAATATGGTTTACCCCAGCAACCTGCAACATCTGGGCCACCAAGTTTGCAGATATTGAACCTCTAGGCGAGTCCTTTTTCCCGTATCTAAACCTTAAAGAAAGCCTATACCTTGAATATGGAAAGTATGGAAGGATAACAATTATACGACCTGAAGATGCATGCTTGCAGGCATTAACAATTATTAAAAGCTCAACTAAATACTCGTCAATAGATCCACTAAAGCAGTTTCCCGTCTGCACTATAAAGACTTCGTGGTTTCTAACAGATACATGAATCTCAAGCACAGATTCAGAACATGCTGTTCTCTTGAGCGTAATAGGTGCCACTGGAACCCCCACCCGGAAGGCGATCTTTTGGGCAAGGTCAACATGCGAGGAACCGGACAATAGTCGAATTTGCTTCATTAAAAATTAAATTAATTTAATTTTTTTTAAATTCCTTAATGGGAAGACATGTATGCATGCATTTCAAGTAACTTTGTAGAAAAGCAAGAAGCCAAATGTTCAATCGGCCACCGAATCATGGGGGGAAATGGTGCCGTCTAAAATCACAGAAAGGGTCAAATTGGACATTCACATGCTGCGTCTGCGTAATGCCATCGATCCAACGCAGCATTATAAGAAATTCGATGCAAAAGATCTATCAAAAACATTTCAGGTAACCAAGATGGTTTATAAAATCTTTTATGTAGGTTGGAACTATTATCGATGATGCTACTGACTTTTATTCGCTCAGATCCACAAAGAGAGACCGCAAAAAAGACATTATAGATTCGATCCTTTCAGACCCCGCGTCCAGGACGTATTACAATCGGAGATTCAAAGATCTCCAAATGCACAAGCAAAAGTCTGCCAAAGATTTATATAGGAAACGCATGCAAGCAGCGCTGCCATCCTGGAAATTCAAATCTAACTTCAAAAAGTGACCGTAAATATTCTAAAATTAAACTTTAAGCTACAATTTAAAGCGGTTGCTTGTTGCACTGCAAGGGTATAAATTTTTTTTTCCTTTAAATTATCCAACAATGGGTCGCATGCATTCGCCAGGGTATGTTTCCTCCATAGTGTATTGACATCATAGAAAGGGTATCTCTGACTCTGCACTACCATATCGCCGTTCTGCTCCATCATGGGTCAAGACCACTTCTCTTGAAGTTTCAGACCAGATTTTCAAGCTTGCAAAGAAAGGTCTCACCCCATCATCCATTGGTGTTGTGCTCAGGGATCTCCACGGTATTCCGCAAGTTAAAAGCATTACAGGAAATAAGATTCTCCGTATTCTCAAAGCTGGTGGACTAGCCCCGGAAATACCCGAGGATCTCTATCATCTGATCAAGAAGGCAGTCTCTGTTCGTAAACATCTTGAGCGCAATCGCAAGGATAAAGATTCCAAATATCGTCTTATTCTAATTGAGTCGCGCATTCATCGCCTTTCCCGTTATTATAAGAAATCCAAGCAACTCCCAGCTGTCTGGAAGTATGACTCGACTTCTGCTTCGGCCATTGTTGCTTAATACTAATAATAATAAACCAAGTTGACACTTTATCCAAGTTGGTGCCCTGTTCGAGTTAATGGTTTATTTTTTCCCGGACTTTTTAATTCCTCCAGATAGGAGGGGCCCTTTTTGTTTAGCTAGCTTCGCCATTTGTTCAAATAGTTTCTCCTCGTCCCTTTTGGCCTTTATGAAAGCGAGATCACTCTAAAATAGGAACGAACACCAAACCTCATCCATCTCTTCCACCTCTTTCTTTGGAGCTTTCTTGTAAGGGACTTTGCCGCCTAAAAATCTTAGAGGAAATAGTCTGATCACCTGAACGAGTCATTTATTTAATGACTGGATGAACCGAATGCAAAATGTTATTTATTTTAATGTTAATTTTTAACAAAAAATATCAAAGGGCATATAGTCCAATTTGGACCAGGATCACCGTATTTAGGAATGCAGCGAGAGAGGTAGAGAACATCAGCAATGGATCATTTACCCCAACAAAGGTTGTAAACACTCTGGCCAACGACCCAGCAGCTACCAGGAAACATGATATGGGAGACAGAGCCCCTGTAGATTTTGCTGTGAAACTTGCAATAATTTGGTTAAATCGAGATAGGATAAATAGAGGGACAGCCCAGTATTTTACAAGCAAAGCCAATTCCTGTATGGTGGTAAAGTTTAGTAAAAATTGGTACAGAAAGGCAAGGAGACAGACAAAAAGAGACGCCATCAAAAAGGGCCAAGATGTGATTCCCTTTTTTTTGGCCACGACAGAGCCGTCTTGAGTAGAGGTTGGTGTGGTCTTGTCTTTTTCGTCCAAAGAATCTTGGGTGTCTGCCTGACTATTGTTGATCGCAGTTGATTTCTCTGTTTGGAGATCTTTTAAATTCTTGGGCTTCTCCTCGGTACCTAAAAAGAATACAAGAAATGCGATTAGAATGGTTTGGATCAGTAAAAAGAAGCCTTCGCCATAGAGCTCAAATGGATGCATTTTGCGAAAGTTATAGGCCACAGATAGGGATAGGGATATAATTTCTAAAATCAGGGCGAAAATAGGTATTCCAAATGCAGTCCCTTGATTCAGAATTCGAATGATTTGGGGAACCTTAACAAAAAGACCTCCCAAAAGAATGCCATAGCTAAGGGCTCTAGAAAGAAAGAGCGTCATACAATCAGCTTCAAAACCATCCAAAAAACTGTCAAGAACTTTTTTTCCACATTCCTTTCCAAATAGAAGCATGATGCAATCCCTAAATACTTGGGCCATACAAAACATCTCGATCAATTTTTAATGAAAATTGATAAATTAAAAACCGACGCTTTATTAAACTTGCCATTAACTAGTCTTTAATTTATTTATTTTTATTAGCGAGCGTTTTCTTAATATTTTCTAACAGATCCCAAAAGTAGAAGGCAAAGAATATCGCCAACAGTAGTATTGGCATGAAACAATAAGTTTCAAAAAGCAGTGTTTGTACTTTTGGCCATGTTTTCAGCTCATAAATACAGTTAAAGTAGCCCAGGTTCATGTAATAAAAAATCCTTCGTAAAATTATGATCCAAGGCTTTGTTTTTTGTGAGAATTCTATGTTTTCGATCCTCAGATCTATCGATTGCCATAAAATATCCATGAAAAATACAATGAAATAGCTGAGGTACAGACCACGCCAGAGGATCATAAATAAGAGGGTACCAAAGCTTGCGAAAATTATATCAGTATTTTCAGCAAAGTTCTTCTTAACAAATTCAAAATCTTCCAAATGGGTTTGAACATGGCGTTTAAAAGCATTATTTGCATGTTGATTCCAACATCTAAGTATATCCTTCGGCGAAAATGAGATCAATACCTTGTAAAAATCTATATTTTGTAGAAAATTACATCTTTTGGGGGGAGTTGTCACTACTGGCTTTAACAATTTAGAGGTAGAGTCTATTTGATTGAAATTTTTTTCGGAATCTTTAAGATTGTTAACAGTGATAGAAGATTTTCCTAAACTCGAAGAAAGATCTTCATCTCTTGATGGATCTTCAAAACAATCACCAAAATATCCATACATCTCAATTAGAATCCAAATGAGGTACCTTGACATTGATGTCCAACCCAAAAGAAAGGCATATAAAAGTTTTACTAAAAATGAATTTTGAGAGTATTCGGGTGAAATAAGCCATGAAAAAGGCCTAAAGAACCAAAAGAAGATATATAATGGAATCAAAAAAACAGCAGTTACAAATAAAATTTGAAAATCTTGATTTTTGATTACAGCAGTATCAAAAACCCATTCAGTCTGATCAATTTTTAGTAAATAGTTAACATGGGTCTTATATTCAATTGTAGGGCCTGCAAAAAGTGTCATAGGAGAAAAGAAATACGAGTATGCCATAAATATCCGTTTTATAAAGCGAAGGATGGGCATAGACCCATGATCGGAAGTATAAGTAAAGTAACCTAGCTCAAAAGACTTTTCTTTATTGCCTTCTTTATTGCCTTCGAACCAAAAAATGATTCCTTTCAAATAAGAAATCATCCATGGAATATGAGAACCAAGTTCAACGAATGTCTCCGGTTCAAAAAATTCAAGATAAACACAGTAAATAAACTCGCAGAATAAAAAGAGAGTTTTTACATTGAATCTAAATGAGACAGGCAAATATGATGAAAGTTCTGCAATAAATATTTTGAGCGAAATAAACACAAGAAACACCCAAAATCGATTTTCTCCAAACGCACATAGAAAGAAAACCACGCCACCAAAAATATGATAACACTCTTTTAAAAAAAGAAACTCGCCAGAAACGAATTTTTGATATGAAAAAAGAAATACCAAGTTCGCCAAAAAAGCCAAAACGTATTTTCCGATTGGGAAAACCTGTATGGAAAGTGTCATCAATAAAATGCAATCGAATTATGGACTAGTTAAATTATGAGTAATCAATTTAATTGAAAAATTTGGCGCTAAATGTAAGCTCTACATAGGGGACAGGTTGAGTTGCCACTGGTTTTGAACCATTTTATCTATAAATTAACATTAAAAAATATAAAGTACCAAGCAGGAGGAGTGAAACTTGTGTTTGCAACTGGGACAGCCCTTGGACGGGAGGCTAAAGTCGATTGGTTGGAAGATAGAATAGCAGATTATACACTCTTCGATTCCAGAGAACCTTGCTTCAGCATTTTTCTTCCACAGGACAAGGGCTTCCAAGATTGTAGATGAACACGAGACAATCAATGGAGGCGTATTTGCAGTGGCCAGAGAAAGCATAGATGTGCTCCCGGAAATTAATATCTGAGTGGATAATAGCCATTTACGCCAAACCGCTTCTGAAACCCCGACCCTCTTACCTGTTTGCTGCACAACAATTGAATTTAGCGGGTAAGATTGGGGAAAGATGAGGGTCATTTCAAGAAAAGCATTTTCTTCTCCAAGTGGGAGCCTTACCAAAATGGAGGATGAAATACTCGAATGCAACAAATTCAATTCCAAAGGAGAGAGTCTTTTTTTTGATGCTGGCGCTCTTAAAAGCTCAATTTCTCTTTTAATTAATTTTTGCGAAAACCTTGTGCAAACGAATCTGTCAAAAGTGGCCAAAAGATTGGTCCAGCTTTTCTTGTCAAATAGGGTCTCTGGTACTGAGGAATGAGCTGTGCTCTGAGTCCACCAGGTCCGCACTTTTAAAGGATGAGATGCCAGCAACGAGTATAACGAATGTATGTATAAGGATCGAAGTGCATGGTCGTTGTGAACCGTATTTTCGGATGAATTTCCATCTATTAAATAGATGGAAGAGAGATCATAGCAATCTGGACTATAGCAATTAATAGAGGTTGAAAATTCATCAAGATTGCACTGGCCAAACAGCAAGTAAAACGCATGGAGAATGTTTTCAAACCAAAAGGAGTCATCTGGAACAAGATGATCCAATGCCGCTGGGGGAAGGGAAGCCAAAAAAAGCATTTCGAGTAAGCAAACGTTCAATATTTCCAAATAAGCCTCATTGCCATATTCCAAAATATCCATCCTGCGAGGTTGCGGATAAAACAACTCAACAGAAGAAATAAGTAGATCTTGCAGATTGTTTATAGAACAAGCTAGCATATTAAAAAGCAGAATTAGGCATTCTTTTTTGCCTCTAGTACGAAAATCTTTTCCAAAGCAAAATTGTAATAATGATTTCCAAACCGGGCTCGAAAAGTAGATGCCACCGATCGATTTTGCTTCGACAGGCGAGTGCTGGTTTAAAATCTTAACTAAATTTGAAAAAAAGAGCGACAAACTATAGGTAAATTGCAAGTTTTCTTGGTCCGGGATCAACGATAAAGCAAAAGAAAACACGTTACATGCAGCCCCAATAAAGTCTACATCTGACAAAAAGTAGCATGTTAAAAAATCCATGAATATTGGGAGAAGGTGAAACGATTCGCGCGACATCATAATATTTTGTATGATGCCTCGATAAAAAGCCAAAACCTCGCTTTTCAGCCAATCGATTCCGTCTGTTATCAGAAGCGTAACGGGATCTCTTTTTAGCATGCAAATAGTTTTCTAGAAAATTGGAATCAATTCGATTGAAGATAAAATATCGTCGTTTTGCTTTTCTTTTTGGAAATATGCGAGTAAAAGGCTAGCATCGGAACGGGACATGTTTGAAGGGAATATGAAGGAGCCTTGTCTTATAGAAAATAGCCAGAACGATAATGATACCAGATCCGGGCTGCGACCATCTGATCGCGAAACAATGGAGGTGGTATCTTTATCCCTAGGGCCCAGAGCCAAAAGTAGTTG
>NW_013546707.1:0-13551 GCF_000760515.2 Mitosporidium daphniae
AAGATGAGGTAGAATCAGGTAATGATGGATATTCAGAAGATGAAGTTTCAGAAAGTGAAGTTTCAGAAAGTGAAGTTTCAGAAAGTGAAGTTTCAAAAGGTGAAGTTTCAAAAGGTGAAGTTTCAAAAGATGGAGGTTCAAAAAAGATTATTCATCCATCAGGTATTTGATCTACCTTTCAATAAAACTTTCATTGCTAGTACTAGTTGCGTTATAGGATAAAAGATAATTCTAGCGATTTAAATAAGTCCTGAGCATGCCGCAGGATTTAGACGAGAATCTAGGAACGGATGGTCGATCACCATTTTTGCCCAAATACTGGCTGCATCACAATGATGGCTGTCTTTTCCACAGGAGATGGTGGAAAAGAATGCCCCTGAAAAGTCATTGGGACCAGCTTGTTTTGGAGCCTGGCCCTCCACGTTCAGGTGCAAGGAATTCGAAGGCACATGCATTTGCGATGATCAATCATGAGAAAAAGCCACTAAACTATGCTCTGGAAGCGACGGAATATGCTGCTTGTTTGGAAAATTTCATATGGATCATCACTTTGCTGTTAAATAATTTATTGGATAGCCAAAAACCCCCAGTACTTGTCCAATTCTTCCTCAAGCCCATGGGTATATCCAGAAGCCTTTAAGACTTCATCGAGAGGGGATTGACCTGTTTCTTCTAATTCCTTGATTATCATTGAAAGATAGGGGGGAAACTCGCGATCTTCAGCTAGTGATTCGACGGACTCTGAATCGGAAGACGATCCTAAAAGACTCGAAGTGCATGATCCGGTCCTGGGGGAATCGTAACCAGAATCATAGTCGATATCATCATTTTCGGAGACACACGAGCCACTAGAGCCAAAATCTCTAGCATCAGGCTCGCCGCTGTCAGGGTTGGAATCAAAGGCAGCAAAGCAGCCCTCAGAAATCCGACACTCTTCGTGATTGTCTTCGGCGAGTTTATTTTCAGCATGGCCTTTATGTGGAGAACCGAAAGTGTGCTTTGATTCTTGGGAGTCTTCTCCTCGTATATCATCTGCTTTCAGCTCATCTGAAGATTCAAGGGAACAAAGGGAGGAGGGTGCCACTGTTTTTGACACATTACCTTGGCATGTAAAGTCCAGATCAACGGTTGGAAAGTTTCTTTTAAACCATTTCCTAATGCAGCTTATGTCCCTTTCATAAAATCTAGAATAAATCATCTGAACTTTACTCTGCAGCGTTCCGATGCTTGATTGAGACCATTTGGGGGAAATCGATAAGAACAGGCGATTCGTCGCGATTTCTGACGAGAACATTAAACTCGTTAAAGTCCCCATGGACCAGCCCCAATCGTGCAATGGCCACAATCATTGAAACAAGCTCGTGATAAAGTCTCTGTGGATCCAATAGATGCGTAACTTGGTTTAAAGGAAGTCCATCGATTCTTTCCATTACAATTGCATGTCTGTTGTGATCAACGGGAATGGGCACTGAAAAGCCAAGCTGATAAAGGGCCTAAAATAGTGAATTTTGCACCACAAAACCTTTAAGAATGCCCACTCTTTTGCAGCTGCAAGCATGGAAAGATGCATCCATGAAGATGCATTTGCCCCCTTTCCGAGATGGTAGTCTCGTTTGGTTCGAACTGAGCGAAAAGACGTTCGCCCCAGACGATGAAACTTGACAACAATTGCTTTTGGAAAGGCCCCGTCAGTGGGCGATAGACGTTCGCCAACATGAATATCGGCCTCTTTTCCAACACCAAGTCGTGAGTTTGAGATGCAAGAAAGAGAATTCTTTTGCTTGAAAAAATGCAGAGCTAAATAGTCCAAGCCTCCAAATCCCAAAATGTATCCCAAGGTTCCAAGAGGGATCCCTTTTCGACCCCTTCTTCTGTGTTGAGAAGAGGCCAGATCTTTATTGGTATCAATGCAGCTACTAGTTGACCCGGTCATGTTGCAGTTTTCTTGAGACGCACCACCATGTTGAACTTCGCCCTCTCTTCTTAAAAGTTTAAACCGCATAAGAAGCGCACAAGCTTGGTCAATAGAGACGGGATCCAATTTTGTCCGCTTAGAAATCAATTTAATCGGCACAATTTCATGCGTTTTTGATTCACTTTCAATGGCATATAAGATACGCCAGTCGGATTTGGAGAGAAATCCAAAGTTACAAGTGTCTAATCTCATAAAAAAATTGGGGGTTTTTTTATTAAATTTGGCCATGTTCCTGAAAACCATTTCAAAGATCCTTGGAGCCCAATTGCTTGACGATTTGATCGCACATCCTGCGTTTTCGCTTGCAATTTTTAGGTTTTGTTCTGTTTTTACCCATAGATCGCTTCCTATGGAGGCCCAGCTCGTTGTTTCCAAACTGCTATTTATGGATTCTCATATAGGGCTGAAGGATATTTATGAGCTAGTCTTTACACCGGACATGCCCTCCAGGTTTGCAATAAAAGCTTTACTGTATCAACAGCACCTCAAATTCTACGCTTGCTACGTTGAAGGCATTCAAGTTGCTTCAGGGACTGGAGTCCAAAGTTTGGCTCAACCCGATGTTTTCAACTTGTCTAAGGGACTCATTTTGCAATCTTGTGATTCCATCCAGCGCAAATAGGGTCTTCTTAAAAAGACCAACACATCCCGATGCATATCGACTGGATAAATCCTCGATTCTGACATACCAGACAAACACCTACAATGTATGCGGTTCTTATAGTAATTTTCGAGAAAATCCTGTCGATTTTGGTATCCTGCGAAGCGGCCCCGCTGGAAACGCCATCGAAAACAAGTAAATCTAGCATTCCTACTTGTAGAAATTAAAATTTCGCAAAAGGATGCCTTTATGAGGCAATTGCTTATTTCGTCCGGATGTTTGCTGAACTCGACCGCTATAACTGCAACCGGATTTCAGTTTGTCCTTGAAAGCATCCAGTATCAACTCTGGACCCTTCTCTCTTCATATTTGCTGAAAATGGTATCATTCTTCGCTTAAATATAGTCCATGGAACAGCTGAAGGAATTTTGGCTGTTGATCGCATTGCTTGCATGGACCGAACCGTTTCTCGTACGTTTCCAGATGCTTTCTATTTTGTAGGACTATTCAGCTGAATGTTTGACCGACTTTCAAAATACCTGCATTTCGGATTTAAAGTACTTGGGAATCATCTGTCCGCCGGCGGTTAGTTGAAACCAATTTGAATACTTTCAATAGGGCGGTCAGGTAGATCGGTTTTATATAACACCGTTTTGCAGGCTACTTTTTGACAAAGAATCGTGTCCAGAGCATGAGCCTCGCCCCTTTGGTGACAACTTTCACTCTCCATCTGCCTCAGGTGGCTTTTTAATCATCGAAACCAATTACCGGGTGTACGCAATGACCAATAGCAGCCTTCATATTTCCATACTGTCGCTGTTTGTTACCCTGAAGAATCATTTTCCCGGAATGGCTACCGGGGTGTTATCTCGCGAATCGTTACAAAGCGCATTTGAACGGGGTTTAACATCCACCCAAATTTTATCTTTCTTCCGTTCAGTTGCTCACCCATCGCAAATTAAGGTGGCCATTGAAAATAATTGGCCCACTCCGGTCCCACCAACGATCGAAGATCAGCTAAATCTATGGGAGCAGGAAAGATATAGGCTTGTCGCAACTCCGGCCGTCCTTTACACCGGCTTCAATACCAGTCTAGAATACGAGCAATTTGTCTCGAAAGCCGAATCTTTAAATTCTTTGCTTGCTTGTAGCTATCCGCTTGACAAAGACACCCCGAAATCAAACTTTGCTTCTCTGCAAAGGAAGCTGATGGTAATTTCAGAAGAGGGACATCAGAAGCTTCGGCAGGGTCTTGCCCGCTAATGCATTTTGTGTAAATATTTAATTGGTTAGAAATTCTACCACGGCGCTGCCATGTGCATCGTGGCTAATTAAGCTTTTTTGGTGAATTGCTCTTTCTGGATTTTGAATATTTCTACCAAGTGTTTGACAATAAAAATTAACCTTGTGGATAACCTTAGAGGGCTCTGGACTTGCTTTTGCTACAAATGAGGATCCCGTATGGTGGGCATCAACAAATGGATGGTCTGATAGCTCATTTAGCGAAGATTCCAAGCTCTCAAATATTTCCATTGATTTGCTTTTTTTCAGCGAACTTGGAGATATCTCATGCTTCCTTTGGATATCTGTTTTTTGCTTGAGATCACTTTCAAGCCTGTCTATGATGGCCAAGTATCCATTTTTCTCCGCCAAAAAGTCAATCTATGCGTTAAAAGGCATCGTTGGCACTTGGTTCTTTTTGATTATCTCGGAAATTTTCGAAGCCTGTTGAGATTCACGAGCCTATAGATGTTTATTACCGGGCCCAACATAACCTTTACCGATTCATTCTCCGCCGATAAAGACAAAATCTCACTACAATGACATGATTTTATGGGTTGGAAAACCTTTTGAAGATTTTGATTTCGCCTCTGAGCGCCTCAATTACTTTCACATCGGCCATGTATTGACGATCCAAAGAATTATATCTATCCTGCCTTGTTAAAGGGAGGATCGATACCTCCGACTGAATCTCGCTGGCTTTGAAGTTTTCTATTTCCAATGCCAATTGCCTCTTGGCGAATAGTAAGAACGTAAATAATGAATACATTTTGATGGGTCTCTTTTTGAAGATCAATGGCCTGCTTTTCAGCTTTGCATTGAAGATGGCCGATTTCTGCATCTAGTCTAATTTCGTTTGCCTCGGGAACGGAAATACCTTTCCAGCATGTGGTCTTTTTCGTTGGATAAATCCAGGGTTGAACTACATCTGTCTTCAAGATTGGATAATGCCTCCTCAAAGAGGCGTTTTTGTTCATTTAGCCTTTTTTCATGCTCGCTAACGGCCAATGCTTGCGACCGGGCATTTGATTCTAAGAAAGAGGCACTCGGATACCTATTTCGATTGCAAGTTTTTGCTCAATTTCGCAGATTCCTTGCTTATATTTTTCCGCCTCGCCATCAAGGGTTTTTATTTGCGCAGATTTCGCCTCAATTGTCTCTTGTAGCGTGCAAGACTTGAGCTCGAGAGAATTTTCTAAACAGATGACACCCACAAGTAGTACTTGAATGCGTCAATTTTTCAATCTCATCACTCAATTGGGACACATTTTTCCGTAACCTTGCAGCTTCTAAGCAAGGTTAACAAGATCGACTAACCCTCGATATATCCGTTGTTTTCAACGAGGGTGGCATTGGCAAATTCGGTGACCTGTTTCTCCATCAAATTAAGCTCGTCCATATTTTTCTGGTAGGAAGAGTCCTTTTTTAGCAGCATCTCGACTCTACTGTTAAACATTGCTTTACCGCTGCGTTAGTGTAAGAATTTCGGAGGAGGAGTTTATCATTTGTCCTTCCAATTCGGAAATGCCATTCAAGGTGCTCAATACATTTTCACAGACGCTATTTAGCGACCTTTCAGAGGTTTCCATCGAACTTTTCTACAACTTTGTGAGCCAAACTTCAGTACATGAAAAAGCGCTTCATTCTGCACAGTTGTGCAGAATTTTAGAACATACCCAAGAATGGAGTACATGGTTTCTATCTTTGCATGGATATCGGAGGCTGGGTTATATTCTATGCCAGAAGATACCATAGACGTTGTGTGTTTTGAGGCTTCCAAATCTTGATTGCTTGATGCATCTGTGGTTCTGATTGCATGCGGCAGGGAACCCGGCCTTATTATTGGAGATGCAAATGACGAGATGGAGAAGATCGGTCTTTTACGTTGTTGGAATTCGTTCATGTAAAAAGTAGGCTTTTCCCAAATACTTTTTTGTGCTTGCATGAAACCAAGTGCAAATGCATTCAAACTTGCTGGACTCTCATTGCAGTAGGTTCCCAAATTAAATTGAAATAAACTAATTTGAATCGAAATAAAAACTTGAATCGAAATAAAAACTTGAATCAAATTGAATTAGCTTGAATCGAATTACATCCAAAATGTCTTCAACTAGCATCCACAATTCCCAAGGAATCCAGATACTGCTAGAGGCTGAAAAAGAGGCTAAAAAGATCATTGCCGACGGCAGAGAATGTAGGATCCGCATCTGCTTATATCCACTAGACAGAACCCGCCGACTTAAGGAAGCAAAAACCGAGGCCATGCAAGAAATTCTTGCCCTCAAGGAGGCCAAGAAGCAAGAAATCATAGAAGCGGAACAGAAGGTTTTTTTTGCCACTAATTTTAGTATTCCTCAATGCTTCGCGATACAATCTCAAGGGAAGAGATCATTTCCGCCCAACTGATTGCCGAGACAACACAAAACTTTGCATCAAAACGCGAATCGGTGATCGAAATGCTTCTCAGTGCGGTGGAAAATGTTTCCGACCTGCAACCCCATGTTAACTGGTCCTCTAGACATTAAACACTTGAGCTAAAATATTTATGTAAATTAGGATGCTTTTGGAAACGAGTAGTTTTCCAGGGCATTTTGAGACTTTTTCCTTTGCATGCTGGAAGGAATCGACTCGACCGCTTGTTTGGAAAAGCCGGTTTTTTTATCAACGGCCTCTGAAATGGCAGAAAAAATCATATCTGCTTTGTATTGCTGCTTCAGCATTTCTTCGACTGGCACGTTGAAGGATGTTGGATTTTCAATAGCCTCTTGGATCTTTGCATCCACGTTTTCTGGAGTGATAAATTCGGACGAAAACACCGACAACGTTTCGATGTGCTTCTTTTTTGTCATCAAGTGTTCCAGCAATTTGGGGATGCCCCTCGAGGCCTTCACCAATTCGGTGGCATTTGGGGCAAGGGACTCTACGATTTTCGAATACTTTTTCGCCGCTGGCCCTTCTGTTGATCTCACCCTATCACTTGCATCTGGAAGCATTTCCTTTTCCCACCAAGCCGAGTTGGAGATCAATTGATCCCGCGCCGCTTCAAGCCCTTTGAGTACAGAATCTGGGCTTTTAAGTGAAACCTGAAAAGGCGGTGGAAAAACGGGGCGTCCCCTGACCAAGCGTTTTTTGAAGAACTTTCGTAACTTGCTTCTCAAAAGCGACCGTGAAAATCCGCTTTGTTGGCGAATAATTTCACGAGACTCCAGTCGTGCCTCATATTCTCTTCTAAATGCAGAAATCTTTGAGGTGCATTTTGAGATGTATTTCATTGCGTGCTTTTTCTGAGCAAGCGTGTCGGAAAGAAACGAAGGTCTAAACTTTACGGGAGACACCACCGTTCGGGGCTTTGTCTCAAGCTGCTTGCCTTGTGAGACAGGGTCATGTTGCAAGGGAGAATTTGGAGGGATCTCTAAATTTGGGTCCCCAGCGGTGATTGTATGCTTCGGTGTTATCTTTTGGACATCCTTGTCCTTATCTGGGCGCTCTTGCGAGTAAATTGGAAAGGAAACTTCCAGCTCCTCAGCATGCATGCTATTCGCAGCGTTTTTGGGATCAATTTTTTTTTGCAGAGTTTCAGAAGGCTGTTGCTTTTCCCTTGTAGGGAAAAGCAAACTACGTAGCTTGGCCAGCAGGGAATACGGACGGAATCGATTGGTTACTCTCATTGTCGCCTCCGCAACGGTATTTCCCACAAGCGGAAAATTTTAAATTCGATTTTAAATGTGTGCATTTGCAAATTTAATAGTCAAGTGATGACTTTGGCATTTGTCCGAGAACCTATTCTCATGAGCGACAACTCCAGCTACCTTTAAAAAGTCTGATGCTGATCGAATACAAATACAAATATTTACTGATACAAATACAAATATTTACTCACTCATACAAATGTGTCGTAATTGGGCTAGTGGCGCCTGGACGTGCAATTGAGTTTACAAGAGGCCCAGCTGAGTCAGCCCCTCCACATATGCCGCCCTTTTGAAGGGAACAATTCCGTCGAGAGCCTGGGAGGGGGAAACCCATTTGACGTCAATAAACTCGTCGTCTGTAGCTTTGGAGAGGTCCGGTAGGTGTGGCGAATTTAGCAGGCATGCAAACCAGAATTGCTCCTGGCCTCTGAATAGCTTGAGAAACCGATTCACATTTGAGGGATCAAATTCATAGTAGATGGGCTGACCAAGCATATGTTTGATTTCATAGTCAGCCGGGTCCAGGCCAAGCTCTTCCTTAATTTCGCGCAAGAGAGCATCCTTCGGGGTGGCATCCGTGGGGAAATCAATACCACCCTGAGGAAATTGCCAGCCTCGTTTGTCACTCCGCAGGCCAACGAGCACGCGACAATGGGCATCAACAAGGTCGCATTTGTCAAGCAAAGTGTTTTTTGGAATTTTCATGCATCGCTCGCAATTTGCAATTGTCTTGAAAAAAACGGCAAGCACGTTGGGACGATATGGCAAAGAGGAGGGGGGCGTAGTCATGTTTGTGTTCTTCAAACACAAAAATTAAATTTCATTCCACAATGCGAAATTCAAAGATCATCGACTATTGCTGCCGCTTCCTGTCAATGTTTCTGATGGTGTATCTGCACGCCTCTGCAATGGCGTTTATTGTGGTCATTAATAACTGGGCACAGCCGATAGCCAATGTGTTTTACTTTTCCCTGTGCAATTCTGCGATGCTCCTTGTGTACATAAACTATTACTTGACCTCGACAGTTGATCCGGGCACCATCCCCAACGACTTTCGGCATGCATCGCTTCCTTTGTGCCGGAGCTGCGGCCGCTCCAAGCCACCGAGGGCTCACCATTGCTCCACGTGCAATAGATGTGTTCTGGCGATGGATCATCACTGCCCATGGGTGGGCGGCTGCATAGGATATCTCAACTTTCCGTTCTTTCTTCGCTTTCTTTTCTTTGTTCTTGTCACGTCGGTGATATTTTTTAGCCTGAATTTCAATCTTCTCTGCTGTCTTTCGTATCCATCGTCTTATTCGAATTCATTTTCGCCAACCTTTTCCGATTCGCTTTCCCCTAACCCGGTTTGGCCATTTGATCGAAGCAGTTCGAATGCATTTTCGTCTTTATCGTCGTATGCATTACAGCCAGTGTTGATCAGCCTGATTTTCAAGGAAATATACAAACGACAAATGGTTCTTCTCTCAAATTGCATCATTCTGGCAATTGTTTTCCTCGCCATCTTGATTCTGTTTGTGCGCCAGGTATGGCTTCTTGTCTCTGATTTGGGCTTAGATTATCAATTTGGTCAATGGTAGGACATATATTGAAGGGCTGGAACAGGACACACTTTCTGGGTATATTTCGTACATGATACAAGGCCAGGTATGCTATCCTACAAAGCTTCCTCGCTTAGAATTCGCTTGATGCAGACGAAAAGCTTGCCATTCTCAGTCTACAGAATTCATCGAAATTTCCATATGACTTGGGTGCTTGGAAAAACATTAGGGCTGTCTTTTCACACACCCGACTTCCCATAGTCGCAGCTATTTTCTGTTGCCTTTCGCGGCAAGCTGGCGATGGCATACATTTTGAAAACATTTATGGCGCCAGCAAAGAGTTCATAAAATGGCCGCCCATAGTAGAAGCCAGCTATCTTGATGATGATGATGATGATTACGATGAGGATGATGATGGCAATGAAAGCGAAGATGGTGCAAAAACCGAATGTAACAATCCGATCTGCGAGAAAAATGGCGATAAATACAGCCAACAAATACGGGACAGAAGGGAGGGCTCCATATCGCCTCTTACATGCAGGGGCTCTTCCATGTGAGTTATTTATGTATGTAAATCGGTGGCTACACGCCTGTAAGTATGAACCTATGCATATAGTACGCAGAGCAATGTCTGCTCCTCTTTTGGTATGGAAATCTGAACATTAAACAATTTTACAGCATTTTAGTATACAATACACAAGTCTCGCCGTGTGCATTCGCTGCCTCATACTCATCCCTGAGGAAGGACCAGTACAGCGGCACTAGAAAAGTGGTCGAGGCATGCCAAAGAGCATGTGCGTCAATCAAGCCAAAAAAAGGAGGAAAGTCGAGTATCTCAAAGAGGGAGGCAAGCGAAATACACAGGATGAACAACAGAATTTTCCTTCGAAAGAAATAAAATGGGTGTTTAATTGCCCAATAAGTCCAAACCGCGGCATGTAATACAATGGCGACAGCATTTACTTTCATATTGAGTGAATAATCAAATGCAACCATCGCCATGCGGTAGTAATGGAATACCAGGATCCACAAAAAGAACAGGCCAAGACAGCGTCGCAGAAGCGAAGACAAAAACCGCCTATTGAGAAAAACCCGATCAATTGCAATAAAGAGGGCAAATAAAATCGAGGCAAATGCAAAGAAATAATCAAGGAACTCCGTAAACCTTGTATCTCTTGAGTGGAAAATGGCTGATGAAATCCAGGTGAGCGTGGAGGTTATGAAATAATATTTATAAAGAGGCTCGGAATGGACAGTTTGGCGCGTTTTCTGGTATCCGTATTTGTGGGCAAACAAGTTAGCAAACGAGAACAGCACGGAAAAAAACTCCTGAACCCCGAGGACTCGAATAAAGGGCCATTTTCCAAAATATTGCAGAGGCTCTTTCTCGGTGGACGCCTGTGATAAGTTTGATTCGCAGATGTGCATGCATTGGTATTTACATTCATCAACAATGTTCCATTGGAAAAGGCGAAATAGGATCACATTTGGATAATAAAACTGATGCTCTCCGAGATACGGTCCGCTTGAGAAGAACCTTGAGCAATCTCCCACGCATGCCCTGAACTGCGGCGAACGGTCGCCTTTGCTTGCATTTGTAAAATAGACCAAAGCTGCAAGTAACGTTAAAAGCTCAAAAAACAAACTTGCGGGAGTTCGCTGCATTGGGCACTTTGAACAATTAATCTGTTGATTAAGCGTGTGTTGATAGTGAATTGCTAGCTTTAGTATCACACATTGCACAAAAGGGCTACAAAGTCTTAATTTGCAATAGCTGCTAGATTTAGGTCTTATCCCGATAAACCCAACTGAATGAGCACATTCCCGAAGCAAAAAGGGACCTCTGATGCTGGGATCAACATAAATTTCTCGGGTTAACTACCAAGCCAGCCAAATCAAGGGCCCATCAGGGCGGTGCCATTGACAGTAATCCATGTTAAAAACAGCACAAAGGCAATAATAAATAAAGAATGACATGCCTCCAAAAGTTTAAATGTGCAATCAAAGGATGTGTTGCGTTATGGGAGTCCCATAGCTCCAGGTTAGCCCCAAATAATGCAAACATTAAAATAGCCTTGTCCATCCATGAGGAGCATCCAGATCTATGCCGAGTTGAGGTTCACCATAACTTTCCTTAAGTCCGGAACATAAATGTAATTGTTCAATGGTTTTATCGAAAGCCACCCCGCACTTTGATCCGCAGGGGTAACGTCCATATATGGGTAAAAGCAAGCCAATTTCTCCGATCGGGATGCAATACCAAATATGTTGAATTTAGGCTTGAATTTTGCCAATCTGAGTTTAAATTTGCACCCCATGATGTTGGTCAGGCAATCCAATTATTTGGGTGCATCCATGATTGTCTGCTTACCGCTTTTCACTAGGCGCGACACTCAAGATGCAAAGGTATATTAATTTCCAGAAGGATGGCGTTTTAACAAGCTACCTGCCTAGAGAAAGACTCAAAGGCTTTTTCTCCTCTTTACTATGGTTCTCGCGATGCCTTAGATTTTTCCAGCCCTTCAGACTGCTGAAGAGCAGTATAGCTTGTATAGCCATCATTGACAGGCATATCAGTCACCAAAGAAGCGTCCAGAGCTATTAATCGTTGAGTCAACCCTCGTAATTATCACATTATGCAGCAGCTGGACATAATAGTTAGCCATGAGGGTAGCCTTTTGGCTGCTTTAGGCTTTTTGATCAGGCATTGAAAGTATCTGAAAACAAATGACTGTCGGATTTCTATCCTTTACATGTAAAAAACAATAATCGGCTTATCATATTCCCAGTCGTTTGGAGGGGAAAAGAATCAGAGTTTCAGCAGTTCATCAAACCTCTTTTTTATTATGTCACCGGTTTTTAATGTTTTTTGCCATAGAGTTTACGATTCACCAAATAACCGGAGCCGACTAATATCAAGCGGCAAGAGTTGCGAATCGTAGGCTTCTACTTTCTCGCCATGCACATTGCTTGACGTTGTACTTTTCTATTCTTTATAGAAATGTGCATGCTATCAAAAAAGATCTAATTCTTATCGTGCAGACATATCTGTATACCCGGTTTACGTATTCTTGCAGGGCAATAAACGATTCATTAAAGAGTTACAGGAACACTACTGGAAAGCTCGTACTTAATGCCCACTCTAACCCTACATTCCGAATCCGTTATCTTTCAAGTTTCGCAAATCCCCGATCTGGTTAAATGCTCATATAGTTTGCTCTGCAAAGCCGGGCTCAAACCCCTAGGACTTGTACTTTTTATCACTTTGAATTTAGGGTTAGGGTTGGGATTAAAGATCGGCCATAATAGGTGGGCTTGAACCCATTTTAAATTCAATTTTCATGTTGGCCGAAAGGTCTCCGTCTCCCACTCTGATTGAGGTTGAGAATATTAATGGAAATGCAGCGGTGCTTGCCTTGATCCGCTCCCTTGACGATGAGGATCAGAATGTTGATGCAGCAGCAGGAGTGGATCCGATTTTCTTTGCTCCCTCACCAATCTCCGAGCATGACTTTTGGAGGGTCATCCTCAAAAAGTCAATCAATGCCCTTGCGGCCGGCATTTCTTTTGGGCTTGGAGCGGCTCTTGTCGACCATTGCTTTCTTCGCAAATAATCATAAACAGTGGATACCGGCAGGACATGCAATTCAACATTTAGAGGATTTGGCTTTAATGATATGTTATTTAGGAGACGGCTACATCAGGTGCCGGGGGTGTCATGGTAAGCATGCGCCGTTCAAGGGGCACGCCATTTCTAATAAGAGAGGGGTCTGTTGCCAGTGCGTGCAGCTTTGGTGATATCTCTTTTAGCGCATCCAGAGCCTTTTGCCGCGAGGAGAGAATCATGGCGATCTGGTGGTGTTGCATAGCTTTCCGCTGTTTTATGAGGTGCTTTGCTGCCGTGGAAATTGTGGCTCTCCTTTGTAGCTATCATAATAAGAACTCATCTACATACTTCCACTGCATCAATATTTGCTCGAGCAGCCAGAGTCTCACCGGCAGTTTCAAATAGGGCTTTCTGCAGCGGCTCAGCCACCGAACGAAAGGCAGATGCCACTGTGTTCCTGGATGTGATTTTAGGGATGTTTATTCTCGGTGCAACTGTCCGCCCTTTTGCGGAATACGAAGCTAACCGCCGTCCAGCACCTACCATGAAGGGTTCAGTTAGCGACCTGATTCCCTTCATTTCAGTAAAAAATACGCCGAGCAAAGTGTAATTTTAATTTTAATTTGTCAATGCTGCCTTTGCGCTGGCGATTGCTACCCTCCCGTATCCGTCTGCGGCCTAGTGTCCGATTTTCCGAGTCAGCGCCGTTTTTCGATCGGCACTTTTCGTCCATCACATCACCTCCAGCTTCTTTTGCGCGAAAATTTTCACTTGCACCCAGCAGCATATTTTTCCCCTCATTCTCAAAGTCTATATCTTCATTGGCAGAACAATCGCCAGAGTGCCCAGAGCAT
>NW_013546706.1:0-13398 GCF_000760515.2 Mitosporidium daphniae
GACTTGTTTGAGTGACCTGGAAAATGTAATAAGAGGCGGGCCGCTGCTTAATTTGAAAAGTGTGCCAGAAAAGAGCTGCGCCTTCGAAAAGCGCGATATTCACTTCCATTCCGCATATTTTGTATCTTTCGTCTGCTGTTCCCTTTTCGTCCATTTGATGTGGGTGCGTATTTTCTCACCCGGCACCTCAATGCACTTGGATATTGGCGATCGAGTAGGATCATTAAATCCAGCTAGCTTAGGGCTAAGCCACATGATCGACGCAAATATGATGCTTATCTAGTAAAGATGCAATCAAAACCGCCTTTATTTGGGATTAGTTTTAGTCGTTCTATTGATCCGTGCTATCAAATTTGAATTAATTTTTGGGCCAACGTGAAGAAAGGACATGTCGAACCAAAAGTTGCCAAAAGCTTACTAAAACCTACCAAAAATTTACTAAAATGTCATATTTTCAGTCTAATTAATTTAAAGGCCATTTTAGATATACATGTTGCGTTTTTGATGAAAGCAGCAGCTTGGTTCGTATGAGCTTGATTTGTATCAGCTTGATTGGCATCAGCCATCAATCTCAAAACAATTCAAAAACAAGCAAGGAAATGGAAGCGATCACAATTCTAACAAAGTCAGTGTGGCGAGCAGAGGCTGAATTGCCATCAATTTTAGGCAAGCATCCAGCCTCAGTGGCATTTGCTTCGACAGTCTGTATGGCGTCAACAGTACCACCCTGCGACGCAAGTGCTGCTGATATATCTGAGCTATCCTTTTGCTCAGCACCTTCATGCTTTTGATGCATTCTCCACAAAAAGTACACTATTGCAGCGGCGAGGTCAAGACAAATGAATGCAAATCCAACTCCAAGAATCCTGGGCAAATAGTAAGAGAAAGTGCTTAATGCAGAATTCCTAGATACGTTGCGATGGTTACGGTACAGGAGAGTCGCCACGACGAAAATGACAACGAGCCCAAACAAAACAGCCTGTTTGAACAGAAAGCCCAAAATATAATTTCTGAGGTTTCTTTTGCAAGGTTTGAGGTCTCCCGGAAGCAAATGCAAATTAAACAGATCCAGATCGACGGGAATTTTAGGGTCCTTTGCACATGCTTTGAGGCACAATTTCCGCTCACAAACCCCGAACTTTATACCAACATTTGTGAAGTTGCACTTTGCGGTATCTCTAAACTGCAATTGTGTGTGCTTCAATTGCTTCAATAGCTTCAATCAAGATGGATTGCTAGATTTTCGTGAAATAGATCCATTGCTGCAACACAGAGCCGTGATATCTTCAAGCCTTTGTAGAGCCACCTAAAAGACCAACGGCGCCACCAGAGCATGCCAGATAATCAAGCATGTCTTCCAAATCGATTTGAAAAAATCGAACCTTTCCAGATCGTAGATTTTTATCAGTGCAGGCGACAAAAATAGGTCGGATTTTTGAGCTTTCCAGCAGCATCGTTCATTATGACAAGTAGCCTTGCTTCCTCGAAAATATCAACAAAAAGACGATTTCGTATGTGTATGTATCCCGTTTAGATTGATGGACCCACAACAGTTGTTGCAAAATCTTTTGTAAATGCAGCCCGCAACTTAGCAAGTTGAGCTCCAATATTCCAAAGGGTAAATTTTTTGCATGCCATACTTGGGTCTTGAATGTTTTAATCAGGATGCTCCTCCGCTTTAGCATATTGCAGCTTTCAAATTGGACAAAGGTCTCTGTATCTAACGTACGAAGAGTATTTCCGGTCGATGGAACCGATGATCAGGGGTTAGAATTTCCGAAAATGTCTTTCCCATCTTGCTAGCTTGAGATTTTAAAGTTCAAACAGCAGCCATCGCATGCTTTCAGAAAAATATCCACCTTAGCTTATCGATAAAATCTGGATCGTTCAGTTTGAGAATATTTTCGTAGCTGGACATTAAAAGATGTTCAACCCCTTGGAAAGCAATGCCTGTCGGGGTAAGAGTGCCTTTTTTCTGCTTCCGATCCCTCTGGAGCCGATGCAAATGAGAAAAGTAATCTTTTTCCAAAGCAGCCTTTTGATCGGATCTTATGGAGTTTGGAAAATGTTCATTTCCAAGCTTAATGTCTCCGTGTCATTTGTGCTCAGTGTTGATCGCATATTTTGTTCATTTTGCAGCAACGACCAAAAAAAGGCTAATTTGGTGGCGTTAATTTTTGGAATCACTATTTGGATCTTACACCAGATTCCATCCGACAGCCTTCCGGCTTTTAAGAGCTTTTGATAAAGCATTTGGTAAAAACAGGCATAGAAAAAGCGGCCAAAAATTCAAATAAATTGTTGAGATTGACATTTGTTTCAAAGCAATACGCCTGCTCAGGTAGACATACACAAAAATATCGGGATTTTTCAGAGCGTACTTTTTCAAGCAGCCAGAAGTGGCCCTCTGCACGCAACTGTCTCTTGACTTTTGCATTTCCATGTCATGGTAGTCAGCACGCACTGGTATCTTGTTGAAGCCAGGATCCTTTTGATACATTGGGTTAGAATGATTTCTACAAACGCCCAGCATCAAAAAATGCTGTCGTACGGGTCTTCAAAATAAAGCGCATCAAATCGGGATTTTTCAAGCAGCACCGAATTTTGAATTGATTTTGAACTTGAGCGGCATGGTTTTGAATTTGTGGACAATTTTCCGTGCAGAAATGCAGAGAAAAAGCAGTCCAGCTATCGATTTTCTCTCGATTAAGAACAATTTTTTGGAATCAAAATCGACATCGGACATGCCTTTAAAGCCCCCAAATGGTACAACGTACCGCTGTATGCAAACCTTGTCTGCTGGATCAAATAAACTCAATGGGAGGTCATACCGGCAGAAAAGGCGCCGTCTTGATGTTTCGATTACCAAATGACTGGAAAAGCGCTAGCTCAGATCATTGATATCGTTTTCAAGGCAAGCAGGTGGATTCATGGCAAAACAATGGGCGATGCGACCGATCAATTTCCGGTAAATTGGATCAAAGGTTGACAAATTGGAATGCTTGTTTGTAAATCGAAGCTTGGCAAATATCAGATTTCCCACTGTTGCTTGTCCAACAATTCATGCTGCCGAGCACATATAACAAGCAACCACACCGTAAACTAAACAACTAATTACCAAACTGGCTATCCAAATGACCTTTTCATGTAATTTACCACATCCAGTTTAACGATCCAAATTCACATATACTGCGGTTTTTCCGTCGTTTGGAGCGTTGCGCATGTTTTTCTTGCGTTTCACGACATGTTTTCAGAGCAGTCGATCGAATTATTTGACATTGGCTGATGGCCGCATGTTTTGGACACCGTTGTTTTTTCCTTTAGACCCATCTGAGCAGCTTCCTTTTCTGCTTTCGCTGCCAAAATACAGGGCGAACACCACTACACCCCCTTGGATCACCCTCTGAACTTGCGTCAATACGAAGTTTTCGAAAACCTTCTTGCATCGTTGCTCCCAACTACGGATTTGTCCCACTTCTAAATTTAATCTAATCCAATCCAATCTAATTCCGCCTGCACTCTGATTCGTCCATCGGCCCAATTTGCAATTTCCCCCCATGCTGCCTTGAAACCAAGTGTCCCTTCCATAACTCCGTTTATTACGAAATAAAGCATAGTAAAACCTAACCCTAAAACTCGATTGATTCATACCAGACCCGGAATTGAGTCAAGGTTGGAGCTGATATTGGCGATGCGAGCGACTGCATAGTTCCAGTCTACTCGATCGGAATCTGGTCGTATTATAATCCAAAAACGAAGCCCACATGCTAGTTCACATATCCGACATATAGTACGATCGGGGCAAAGCCCAACAGAGCCTGAGCTTGCTTATCAACTGACGCAACCAATGTGGATGATGCATGGGACTTTCATTAGTGAACCTAAGTAAGCCCAGAAAGGGGTGGTGGTGTTTATATTATCTATTTTATTTCATTCTAATCGATTCTTTCTGTGTGTGAAAGCTAGATTTCTTTGCTGCATTTTTTGGCTCTAGTGCCCGCATAACAGCTCGAACATCGGCATCATGAGCTTTTTGTTCAGAAGCAATAGCATCCTCAAGAAGCATATTTTTGTTGATAGCATTTGTCATAAGATCGAGAGTGGCATTACCATCGTCGAGAGTTTTGAATGGACCGTAAGAGATACTGTTGTTTACAGCGTGGTGCAGGTAGATGGTGATGTTTTCACCAGCAGGATTTTTAGGGTCCCATTCGATATCAAGCAAACCGACATTAGAAACATTGGTGGTAGAATTTGGTGAGGCGATCAAAAGGGTTTCAGGATAAAGAAGAACAAACATAGACGGAGATCCACTGCTTCCGATCGAAGTATCCACAGTTAGGCTGTAGGTTCCAGCAGGTACATCAATAGAACTCAAATTAAGAGAGGCATTTCCATTGTTTTTGACTGAAAAATAATCGTTTTTCATCGTGTTCTGGTTAATAATGGTAATAACGGCAGGAGTAGTATTTTCATCGAACGGAGTCCATTGGACAGATAATGAGGCAGAGTTATTGTAAATAATAGATTCGGAGTTGGGAACCAGAATATTCAGGGGAGTAGCACTACTCACGATCAAATAGTCAAATCCAGAGCCCATATTCGAATCAACTTGGATTTTATACCTTCCTGGAAACAGCCCAAATGATGTAACATCGTCTGAATATGATCCTGTATTTGGCACTTCAAGTGTTTTCAGCAAAGAATCATTGCCACTGTATACAGAAAGATTAACAAGGGGTTCGCTAGGATCAATGGGAGACCAATTGACATCGATAGCACCACCATCAGACATAACAACGCTTGGATCAATAATAACGTTCAAGGTGGCACTATCAAACATGGTGAGCTCGATGCTGTCAGAGCCAAGCATTGAATCGATAGTAAGACTGTACGTGGCTGGTGATTTCGGCACTTCCCATTCTGAAGCGCTCAAAAAATAGTATCCAATGTTTGGCACATTAGACACATTCTTATAAGCGAGTCCATCCTTCCCGGTTAGGGTTAGGTTTACGAATTCCTCAGCTTTATCGAATGGTTTCCATTCGACAATTGTGAAACCATTAATTGAAGAAATGCTGTCTGGATTAACTGTGACAGCGATCGTGTTAAATTCGGTGGTAATAGCAAAACGATTTGAGGAACCAATTCCAAGGGAGGATACTAATTTCAATTCGTAAATACCAGGAGGATATGAAAGCTCAACACTGGTAGATCCGGTATCAGCAAGGTTTGTAGCAATAATACGTTGAGAACCGCTTGAGACGCGGGCGATAGATATGTTCACAGTATCAGAAATGTTGAATGGAGTCCAAGAAAGACCCAAAAACTCGCCAGTGGGAACCTTATCCGTATCAGTCTTAACAGAAAGGGGATTAGGCGCGAGAACGAGAAACGAATTTGATACACCTTGGCCAAGGGCATTGGAGACAAGGATGGCATACATTCCTGGCTTAAAAGAACCATAATTTTCCAACACAATAGTTGCATTTCCAGTATCTTTGGTTTGCGATTCGGGAAAAATTTCATCCGGATTCGCTAAACTTTTAAGAGAAAGTGTAGCATCATAGCTATCATGACCAGAAAAAGGATCCCATTCCACAAAAATAGAAGAATATGGATATATTTCGCCCAAAGCAGTGACATTAACACCAAGACCTTTGCTTGCGTGTATAATGAACGGAGCAGTTGTTCCATTAGAAATCGATGAGGTTATGTTTGCAAAGTAGATACCAGGTTTTATCGACATCACAGATGACGCCGAAAATAAAGCTAAGCACATACAGAAAAGAAGAGCTGTTATTCGCTTTGGAATCATGGTTGCATACTTTTCAATACAACATTCGCTATTTATTCTTTTCATGCTGTTAAGCTGACATGTTTGCAGTGACGGAAATAGATAAACAAAACAACAACAAATAAATAGGATATTAACCAACGAGAGGCGTGCCTTTTGTGTGCGAAATCACTTTTCGATTTGAAAATATAAACAAACATAAATAACACAACATTCGACCAAATTAGTCAGCGATGTTTGGGCTAGGGTTGGGATTTGGCCAAAATTAATTTCATTGAAACTGCATGTTGGTCCACATTATATATTGCCCATATCAGGAGGCCCAATTAAATAACTGACGTTTAAATGCCCATGTCACACATCCTAACCCAGGTTCAATATTTTTGATTTCGTATGCGATCACATTAATCGCCATGGCGGTTAGCATCAAGATAAACAAGAGCCCCTTTTGATAGAGATTCAAAAAGCTATCAAGTTGCGCTCTAGATTGAAATTTAGAGATTTGTATGACAACAACGTATTCGAGCTCAAGATGTTTAATCTCAATGATATTTCGCAAAATAGTCTGTTCGAGTTCTGTCAGTCGGAAAGAAAAGCATTCCATAGCCTTTTCATGGTACTTTAAACAGACAACTCAATATACGATGACAAGGTCGAATTTTAGGTGATGGCTTTGCATCTTGAAAAGAGGACCTTACATGTGGACTTGATCCCCTTAAAAGAGCCCAGACCACAGTAGAGATATCAAAACAATGTGATGCCATGAGAAGCCTTTCTAATAGAATAAAATCGCAATTCCAAGCTTGGAAAGCAAAAGAACGCTTTTCGTGTGTGGCTATGCGGGTGAACCTTGAACTTCCCGTCTTTGTGGAGAGAAAATGTCCAAAACAGTGGTCAATCAATCATGTTGATCTTGAGGAATGCAAACAGTATCGGTTCGTGCCAAAGAAGCGGGGGGCAGAGATCGATGAATTTGTACCAAATTTGATGAAAGTTGACGTTTCGTGCATTGCCTGTAAATTTCGTGATTGTCTATATATAAATTTTGTGAATTGCCTTTAAATTAGATTAATTGTCTTTCAATGGGATTAATTGCATTAAATTGGAGGCCGCTAAATATCCGAGTTGTTATGGGTTAGTTTGTTGAAAAATTGGCTGCATTTTTACAATACATTTTATTTGTGCTGATGCTGTTTAAAGCATCCAATATGCAAGTTAAACTAACAATCCAGACTGGCTATCCAAATGGCCTTTTCAACAGATCCAAATTGACTCGTATTGCGGTTTTTGAGCCGTTTGGAGCGTTGTGCATGTTTTTCTTGCATTTTACGGACATTCCCGATCGTTCTGTATCATTTTGGTCCGTTTTCGAGACAATAAAATTTTCGACATTTTCGACATGTTAAGCATGGCATGGTTGGAGAGAGAAAATCCGCATTTTCAGTTCAGCAAGTAAAATTAAATTTGAAGTTAGGGTTAGATGCTTGAATTTTCAATTAATTTCAATTCTAGTTCGAGGTCTTCTCTTTCCAATCTCTCTATGCATGCCATGCATGTCTCGAACATAAAATTTTGCATTTTCCAGCGTCGAGCTAGGCTGCACGGAACAGGAGTCTGGATGCCGAAACTAACAATGGCGCCTTTGACAAGTGCTGTCTTCGCATTCATTCTGCATATTTTGTCTCTTTTCTCTGTGGTTTCTTTTTCGTCCATTTGATGCAGAAAGGTATCTTTCACTCGGCACTTCAATGAAGGTTGGATGCTGAAGATAGGATAGCACCAAAGAATCGATCTAGCTTTGGGTTGGCCCACATCATCGACGCAAACTCTAAATAAAGGTCCCTAAATTTGAGCCGATTTTGCTTTTAACCTTTATGGTGGTGTGCATTGGAATTAATTTTGGGGTCAATGTACAAAAAATTTACTAAAATATTCCATTTTGCGCATAAAATTAGACTGATCCAGATTGAACGGTCCTTTGCACACATGCCGAGGTACAATTTCCGCTCAGAAACACCAACCTTTATGGCAACGTTTGTCAAATCGTACTTGGTGCTGCCTTTTGACGGCGACTTGATAGGCCTCAATGCCCTCAATAAAGATGGCTTTTTGAATTTCGCTGCAAAATACATCCATTCTGCAAGATTGGCTCATGAGCTGCGATAACTCTTAAAACAATAGGTTTCAGCCTCGTAGATCTATCCAATCGCTGCACAAGAGTATGCCAGATAATGGTGCATGTCTTCAAGTAAAATTCTTCCACATGATAAAAGCTAATCAGTGCAGGCGAGAAGAAAAAGTCGCAAGGATTTTTGAGCTTTTCATCAACATCGTTCACTGTGACAAGCAGCCTCACTTACTCGAAAGATATCAACAAACACCGGCTACTTTGTGTATGCATCATCATTTAAGCCGAGGCGACCAACAGCGGTTCTCGTAAACTCTTGTAAATTTGACACTCAAACGAGCAAATACAGCATCCGATATTCCAAAACATGATTTCTTTGCAGAGGCTACATTTGAACCTTTCACGGTTTCATCATCATCTTCTTGCTTTTGAACTGAGTTCTGCTTTTCGGTGGATTGGACAACAGCATCGCTAATTCACGCAACATTTTTGGCAAGCGATTAAATAGAAGGCATCACAAACACGAGGAGGAACATCTTTGCTGTGTTGCTAGCTTGAAAAAATTCTAACCCTTTCAGACTTCCAAATACCACCTTCTGAAAAAGATCCATTTAACCCGACTAGTTGACTTTGCATTGTTCAGATTGAAAATCTTGTCCCAGGTGGGCATTGAATTTCCTTCAGGATAGGTGGGATACCAAAAGCTCTTCAAAACCTTGGAAAACCCTTCTTGCCAGAGTACAAGTGTTTTCTCTTTACGATCCCTCCTGAACTGGTTCAAGTGCGCAAAAGTAAAAATTGCTTTCAAGGCAGCTTTCTTATCTAATTTTATGAACTCTGAAAAAAGGGTGATTTTTGATGTCAATTCTTGGTTATCATTTGCACTGAGCATCGAAAGCATATTTTGATCATTTTTTAGGATTGAAGAAACGAAAATCTTAATCTGGTGGCGTGGATATTTTTTAGACCGAGTCGACGGACTAAGAGTCGAAATTCCATTAAATACCTTTCGAGATCTCAGGAGCGCTTGATAAAAGCATTTGGTGGAAACAAGCGTCGAAAAAGTAACCACGCAAAGTGCAGATGGATTGTTGACATTGACATTGATTCCAAAGCAATGAGGCTGGTCAAGATGCAGCAAAATATCCTCGTTTTTCAAACCGCACTTGGTTTCAAAGAACGAGAATTAGCCCTTTATAGGCAAGTCTCTCCAAATTTTTCGAGGCTTCATTTAATAAACGATCACATTTTTCTCTTCATCGTACTAGACCACGCACTTGTATTTCTTGGAATCCAGAATTTCTTGCGCTACCTTAAAGTTTGAATGATCCTTCAAAGAGCGCCAACATCAAACAGTGCTGTCGTGCTGGTTTCCAAAATCAAAGCATCAAAGCATCAAATTGGGCATCTTTTTGTCAAAAAGCCCCATAGTTTCGAATTTCGGGATAATCTTTTGTGTAGCAATTTAGAGGAGCAAAAGCAAACGAATTGTGGGTTCGTCTCTCGATGACACAAGATTGTATGATATCAATATTAACCTTCGGGATCGCTTCAAAGTTCATCCAATTGTATAAGATACTGCTGTATGCAACGATCTGGCTGCAAGATAAAATAAATTCAATGGGAGATGATAAGATCCGATGAGGCGATTTTTTGATGCCCTCAATTACTGCATGCTTCAAAAAGGCCTTGAGATTTTCGTAATTTTCGCATATCTTTTCTTTTAAATGGCTAAATATTCGAAAACGGACGACTTGCTTTTCCTCGTGCTTTTTTCAAGTTCGTCATAATGATAAAGTTTCAGAGTGGAATAGATATTCTCTTCGTTAAAGAATAAAGGAGCCTCGCTGAGACCTTTCATTTCGTTTTCAAGGTAAAATTTTATCAAAATTGCAATGGCAAATATCTGGTTTCCAAAACTTCTGCTTTCTCTTGGTGCATTTTTCATCGAATATGAGATGGGATATGCAAACAGAGATTCCATGGATGCTCCGCACCTGACATTGCGAACATTCTCCCAGAAATCGACAAAAAGGTGATCAGCGATCAAAACGCGAGTTTTCTCTTACTGGTATTTTTCAAAATCTTTTCGAACCTCTTGTTCAATATCTTTTTGAAGAACTCGGTATAAGATCGCTCAAGTGAATTCTTCATCTCAAAAATGGTGATCTGTTTTCTCGATTTTGCGACCGGAATATCTTTTTGTCTCTCAAAGACAGCAAACAGTCAATAAGCAGATCAATGACCTTCCCGTGTTTTTCATGTGGCTCGTTTGTGTCAACCCCAAAAAAGAGACCCATTTGAATGTTCAGTTTTCTGCAACTACAGCTCATTTCTGGTATCAAGGTGTCATTTCTTTGATCTTGAGCAATGCAGGCAGGTTGGATTGATGTCAAAAGAACGGGGACCAGAGATCGATGAATTTCTACCAAATTCACTCCTATTTCGGTGTGTCGGCTGTTTGGAGCGTTGCGCATGTTTTTCTTGCATTTCTTGGACATTCCCTGTCATTCCGTGTCATTTTGGTCTGTTTTCGAGACAATAAAATTTTCGACATTTTTCGACATGTTAAGCATGGTATGGCTGGAGAAAGAAAATCAGCATTTTCAGTTCAGCAGGTAAAATTAAATTTTGATCTAGGGTTGGTTCCAAAATTTTCAATTGATTTCAATTCTAGTTCGTGGTCTTCTCTTTCCAATCTCTCCATGCATGCCATTGCATGTGTCGAACATGAAATTTTGCATTTTCCAGCGTTGCGCTAGGCTGCACGGAACCGGCATCTGGATTCCGAAACTAGCAATGGCGCCTTCGACAAGCGCGGTCTTCACATCCATTCTGCATATTTTGTCTCTTTCGTGTGCTGTTTCTTTTTGGTTTGTTTCATTTGGGCACTTATCTTGTAGCCCGAAATCCCAATGCACTTGGATATTGAGAATAGAATAGCATCATCAAATCCAGCTAGCTTAGAGCCAAGCCACATCATCGACACAAATATGATGCTTATCTAGTGAGATGCGTTAATAAACAATGACCAAAAGATGAAATGAAACCCGCCTTTATTTTGGATTAGTTTTGGTCGTTCTATTTATCCGTGTTATCAAATTTGAAAGAACGACGTGTTCAACCAAAATTTTCTCAAAAGCTTATTAAAACCTACCAAAAGTTTGCCAAAAGCCTACTAAGCCTACCAAAAATTTACTAAAATGTCATATTTTCAGTTTAATTAATTTAATTGGCATCAGCCATTAATCTCAAAGCAATTCCAAAACAAGGAAGAAGATGGAAGTAATCAAAATTCCAACAAGGCCAGTGTGGCGAGCAGAGGCTGAATTGCCATCAATTTTAGGCAAGCATCCACCTTTGATCGCATTTGCTTCAACACTCGTTAAAACATCCTGAGACGCAAATGTTGCTGATCGACTTGAGCTATCCTTTTTTTCAGCATTTACATGATTTTGATACGCTACCCACAGGCCATAAGTAATTGAAACCGAAACTCCAGCAGCAACCAGCGTCAGTTTGGCGGTTCGCGAAATCAGCAAAAAGTAATGAGAGATGCTTATTGACGACGGTTTGGATGCACCATAGTAGTGAGAGTATAAGAAATATGCACTCCATCCAATGCAAAGCAAAAAGAATCCACCGATGACGGTTGATTTAAGCATAGTGCTTTCATAGCGCACTTTGGCCTCTGGGTTGGAGTAAGCGGATTCTTCCGCCGTTAAATTAGCATTTGTAATTGAAAGATTCTCTGGTTTAACGTTAATGGAGAGCCTCTCAGATGCTATTGGCTCGCTGTCCTTTTCATATATTTTGAGGCGCAATTTCCCTTCAGAAATGCTTGTTTTTATGGAAACATTTTTGAAATCGTATTTTTGAATACCTTTGAATTGCCCCTTTATACGTCTCAATACCCTCAATGAAGATAGCTTTCTGAATTTGATTGCAAAATAGATCCATTTCTGCAAAATTAGCTCATGAGCTGCGATAAAACCAAAAATCAAATCTCTATCAGCCTTTGTACAGCTATCTAAAAGATCCATAAAACCAATGGCACCACCAGAGTATGCTAAATAGTGAAGCATGTTTTCAAGTAAAATTCTTCCACATCATAAATGTTGATCAGTGCAGGCGAGAAGAAAAAGCGAGAGGGATTTTTGAGCTTTTCGGCGACATCGTTCATTGTGGCGAATACCTTTTTTCCTTTGAAAATATCAACAAACACCGGATACTTTGTGTATGCATCGTTCAAATTGAGGCGATCAACAACTGTTGTTGCAAAATCTTTTGTAAATTTAGCCCTTAAATTATCAAGTACAGCATCAGATATTCCAAAAAGTGAAGACTTTGCAGGGATTAAATTTTTGTCTTCGAGGTTTTCATGAATCTGTTCCTGCTCTTGGACAGATTCCTGCTTTTGGACAGATTCCTGCTTTTGGACAGATTCCTGCCCTTGCGTCGATTGGACAACAGCCTCGCTATCCAATGCAGGGGTATTTTCAACCGATGGAATCAAAGATATGTTAAAATTGCGGAAAAAGGTGTCCCCTGTCTCGCTAGCTTGAAAGAATTTCAAAATTTCAGATTTTGAAATATCAGTTTGAGAAAAAAAAGATCCATTTAAACTGATTGATAGACGTTGGAGTGTTCGGGCCAAGAATCTTGTCCCAGTTGGGAATTTGATTGTCTGCAGAGGAATATGCGGGAGACCAGAAGCTCTTCAAAACATTGGAAAAGAATTCTTGCCAGGGTACAAGTGTTTTTTCTTTACGATCCCTCTTGAGCTGGTTCAAATGAGCACAAGTAAAAATTGTTTTCAAAGCAGCCTTTTTATCAGACTTTATGACCTCTGAAAAAAGGGTGATTTTTGATGTCAATTCTTGGTTGTCATTTGCACTGAGCGTCGAAAGCATATTTTGATCATTTTTTAGGATTGAAGAAACAAACATCCTAATCTGGTGGCGTGGATATTTTTTAGGCTGAGTGTACTCATTAACAGTCGAAATTCCATTCAGCAGCTTTCGGGCTCTCAAGAGCGCTTGGTAAAAGCTTTTAGTGTACACAAGCGTCGAGAAAGTAACCACGCAAACTGCAAATGGATTGTTGACATCGACATTGGTTCCAAAGCAATGGGGCTGGTCAAGATACAAAAAAATCTCATCATTTTTCAAATTGTGCTTGGTTTTAAGAAACAAAAATTGGCCCTCTACAGGCAAATCCCACCCGATTCTGCCAGTTTCCGTTTGATAAGCGATCACATTTTCTTTTTCATCGTAATAGACGACGCAATTGTATTTCTTTGAATCCAGGATTTCGTGTGCTACCATGGATTTGGAATGAGTCTTCAAAAGAGCACCGACATCAAACAATTGTGTAGTGCTGGTTTCCAAAATGAAGGCCATCAAAGAATCAAATTGGGCATCTTTTTTGCTACGAAGCCTCAGATTTTGACTTCAAGATAAAATAAATTCAG
>NW_013546705.1:0-13285 GCF_000760515.2 Mitosporidium daphniae
ATCCGATTTTCTCTGCGATAAGTCTTTTTTCGGCAAAGTTTGTTGCTCTAAAAGTGATGTTGAAGCGGATCGTGATTTTTCACATAAAGACTCTATAAATGAAATGGAATTACAATCTATTTCCAGAGTGAATCCTGTTTCTGTTTTGGTGCAGGAGGTCGCTTAGGCAAATTAGTTGAAAATTTAGGGTTTAATAAATTGGATATTCAAATTATTTGATGTCGTCATACACAGTTGATGGCCGGACCTATCGCCTGATTGGCAAAATCAGGCGGGACTCCTCGTCAAAGGTCTATTTGGCCGGCCAATTTCGACATAATTTGAATGTTTCCCTTGAGCTAGTAAGAAATAGTGATTTATGATTTAGATATCCTCTTCCTGAGCAATCGACATTGCAAATGAGGTTTTGATTCATCAATTGTTAAGCGCAAGACCAAATCCAAAGATCGCCCATTTCATTGCGCGGATGTCTCCAGCGGGGAACTATTCCACAGCACATCTTTTTTTCTGGCGGAATAGTATGTGAAACAGAAGCCACGGCATATCTGTTCTAAACTGTGCAACGAACATTTTTTTTATGCATCGACATGGGTTTCTTCATCGAGACATTAAACTTTCAAACATTCTCATAACCACAGACTGCGTGAACGCTGTAAATTTTTCCTTGTGATTGGGATACACAAATTGGCCGATTTTGGGCTTTCAATCACTCAAGAAAGCTTGATCGCCGATTCCCATGCAATGAAGTGTAGAATACCCGCATATTTAGCCCCGTGTTGGCTCATATTTTAGTCTTCAGAGAAACATTATTGGCTGAGACGACCTGCTATTTATAACCCATTGATACGTGGTCATTTGGCACAGTTGCATACAAATTGGTGAGTGGAAATTTTCGGTCTGCCCCGATTCTTTTTAGCGATTTGGCCCGAGGGACTTCAGAAAATGCCATCTGGTTCCTGGCTACTGTCTTTTCAGAAAACCCCCATACTCGAGCAACGGCTGCAGAAATCCAATAGCATGTGCTCGTTTGTCACCATCCACTTTTGAATATATTCACCGAAAACCAGCTTCAAAGGCTACAATTGAAGGCCTTTCCGAGAATTAATTTTGCTCCCCTATTTTTGAGGTTCTTTTTTCAAAAGGAATACAAAGCCACGCTTGACGAATCGAAAATCTGGATTCTGACACCGCATCACTATCCTGAGCAAGGCCTCTAACTGACATTATCGTTGCATCATCACTCGTTTTGCACTTTTGTTTTTCTTTAGAAAATAATATTACCTTTGAGGCCAACCAAAAAAAGATGGTATCGATTTGGATGAACAATCAGCCCAACGCTGCCTGGAAAAATTCACGCTGCCTGCTCCGCTTACCCCGATATTTACCACATCTACCAGATGGCTCGAAAGTTTTTTCTAAAATACCAAAAGCTGTATTTCTCTTGTAAAAGGATGCAATTTCTGGAATCCTCATTTCAAATGGCTCAGGTGAGGACCTTTTTCCATAATGGAACATCCAGGGCGAAGATTTATCGAATTGTGCCAAAAATTTCCAAAATATTCGTTTACAGCGGTTTCGATAAGTGATCTGATTTTTGCTACAGTTTTCTATTGAATATTGATCGGTGTCCCATTTAACGTTCATAAATATTTGAAGTTTCACACACTCTCTTATGGCATTCATTAATGCATCGATGAATTTGAATTTTATTTTTACCGAATAAATGTGGAAGGTATTTTGAATTTGGGCCAACATTTATGAGGTGGTAGTTTTTCACGGCTTTTCAATAACGTTGCGTTGGAGCGCCAAATTTGGCAGTTATTTCATTGAATCGAAGGAATATATTGTGCACGAACAGATTTATCCCATTCCAGTAATGCACGCTTGCAATCAATAGCATAAGTTTAGGTTAGTGACCCCAAACTAGGAAAATATTCGTATGGGATTATTAGTTAATGGCCTTAAAAACGTTTAATTTATTCTTATGTGGAACCATTTGGTGGTACTCCCCCTGGGTAATGTTGTTTAGCTGATGAAGGTTTTTCTTTTTGATTTTCTGGAGTTTGTTTGGGGTGCTCTTTTTTTGATTTTCTTTAGCTTGTGAAATTGTCGTCTCGTTTAGAATTCTGTCGATATCTTCTATACCATTTTGAATTTGTTCACCATTTGAAGCTTTTAGATCTTGTTGATTTTTTTTATCTGATGGCTGTTTTAGTTTTTTTAGAAGCTCGTCTAAAAGCTCGTCTAAAAGCGTGCCTAAAAGCTCATTTTGAATCTCGTCTATATCTTTTATACTCTTTTCAATCTCTTCATCTTTTGAACCTTTTAAAGTTTCCAGAGTTTTTTGTTCATCTCGTAGATCTTTTTGATTTTTTTCTTGCGCAAGATCTTGTAGAGCTGGTAGATATTTTTCAGTTAATACAGACTTTGGAACTAGTAGAGCTTGAAGAGCCTGTACACATTCTCGAAGTTCCAAAATATCTTGATCTAATAGATCTCGGGTTTTTAATATAGCATCTAGATTTTCTCCCGTTTTTTTCACTGTTTGAAGTATTACAACTTGTTGGTCGTCTGCTCGATCTTGTAAATTTCTTTTGTTTGCATCATCTTCAGCTTTTAATTGGGGGAGCATCAGAATTGCAATGAAAGTTACGATAAATATAAGCTTTGGAAAGATCATCAAAGTGGACAAATTTTTGAAAAAGTTGCTACCCATTTATAGACTGTTTTGCACATGAAATTTTGCATCCAATTGCAATATTAAATTCATCGATTACTCAAATGATCAATTAAACTCCGAAGGTTGACTCATCAGGTCTTCATATTTCCAAGAAATTCTCTGCAATATTTTATCAAATGGATATCCTTGTCAAAAAGCTGATATCTGCCGTTATTTAGCAAGGACATCCTCTTCAAATAAGAATCTTTTTAGAACATCATACAAACTTCCCTTATCTTTTCAAGTTTTGCTGTACTTTCTGAATTTCAGTCACATATGATATAGAAAACCGAAGTAAATGACGTAGAGTCTATTAAATAGCCTTGTTAAGCCTAAATTCTTCTGTAAATTGACCAGATTCAACGATAATGTCTTTTAGCTGAATCGAGTAACTTGATTTAAAGCAGCTAGATGCGCATACAGTGGACACACGACCGCCGCATTGAGTCTTTGGATCTGGTATATTACAGCTTTCACTTAACTCTAACCGCCCAAGATAAATTAAGTTTAACCAAGCAGATGCCAGCACTGGCCGGATATTCTGTCTAAATTGGCTCTCAATCGTACTAGGAATCATTGAAAGCCTCGATACTTTCCATTCTGAATATGCTGAAGGATTTGATCCGTTTAAATATTGTTATAGATATTATGGCCACTGGTAGAGCAGACTTGAAGTTCAGCCGCAAAAAAACATTTTAAGGTTACCACCGCTAAATGGAACTTTAGCCAAACACAAAAATCGAGACCTTGAGAAATTTTTATTACGGTGAAATAGGTAAGTTTCAAGTATCCAACATATTCAAGCCAACGAGATAACTGTAAATTTATCATTCAAGATCTGTAAAATTTAATGAGCTAGAGTTGATCGGAATTCATCCGGACATATTACAGGCGTTTGGGTTGAATATGAAAAATTTCGCAGCTCCATGGCAAATATAAATGGAGTGCTTGATTGTTCCTTGCTAGCCGATTAGATGAAGTGGATTTCGGAGACTACATCGGAAAGCTCCACTTTATTTGAATCATTTCCTTCAATACGTAAAGCCCTTATTTTCTGTGCAAATGGAATATTTTGCTTTCATAATCCTGAAGATGCTAGTGTAAATGTATTCATATATGGATAATTCCGTGCTTATTTGTTGTTTATTACTCAAAAAGACCTTTGTGGGGGGATTAACTATTTGAGCAAGGAGTAATAATGTTCATCAGGGTTAGGTATGGATTTCCAATAAAAACCGAAGAAAGAGGCATCTGCACATATGTCTACGTTTGGCTTAAATTGAAGATACACCCATCTCTAGTTGTTTCCTTTTTGCGGTGGTTTATGTGCTACTGCGATGCTGATTTTTGAAAATATCACTCGAAAAAATCCTTGGCTTCCTTTCGTAAGCTAGAGCGAACGAGAAATAATAACTTCTTTTCGTGGCCAAGATTTGTAGAAAAAGTCGCCTGGATACATGTCGGAAATAAAAGGAAATCAGTACTGATTTCACTTGGCTGTATTAATGGATCGCGCAGGCAACCTATTCCAATCTGTCTTGTGATATGGTGTTGAAATCCCAGTATGATTGGTAACCGATCAATGGTCAGCAAGGTCGATCCTGATACATATATGCAAGCAGCGTGGGTGCGGGAAGTGTTTCAAAATCAGCTAGTCAATGGCTATTATCAGATTGAAAATATAAAGTTGCTTTTTACAGTGTGATATTTACAGAGTGCACTATATGAACTCCTCGGCCTTTTCGTCGTTTCGGAATGCGTTACGCGGTACTTTATCTTCCTTTCGCAGATCATCGTCAAGATACAACTATCCATACGCGGCTAGAGTAGGAATCGCCGCGACAATTGTAGCAGTTTCGGGTGTCGGAATCGCCACTCTTTTGAGTAAGGATGCTGATAGCGGGCCCTTTCAAGTATATGCAGATTCAAAGGTCCAATCAATACAGAGACCCAGCTTGACCAAGTGGATCCCACCAACAAGAGAAAGTCTTTTATCTGATTTGAAAAAGACCGAGGTCTATGATCTGCTTGTGATCGGAGGCGGTGCTACGGGTGTTGGCTGTGCTTTGGAAGCAGCGTCCAGAGGGCTTAAAGTTGCTCTTGTGGAGCGCGAAGATTTTGCCTCAGGGACCTCCTCAAAGTCAACAAAGTTCGTACATGGTGGTGTGAGATATTTGGAAAAGGCCGTTATGGGGCTCGATTGGGAGCAATACAAACTGGTTCGCGAGGCTCTCAGTGAAAGATCAACCTTTTTGAAGATAGCACCTCATCTTTCCCATTCAATGCCAATCTTGCTGCCCATCTACAAGTGGTACCTTGTGCCATACTTCTGGGCAGGATCAAAAGCCTATGATCTGATTGCGGGCACGCAGGGTGTCTCCACCTCCTACTTTATGTCGCGCACAAAGGCAATTGAGGCCTTTCCCCTGATCAAGCAAGAAGGCCTTGCTGGTGCCATGGTCTATTATGATGGCATGCACAATGATTCCAGAACCAATGTCTCCATTGCTCTCACCGCAATCGCAATGGGAGCAACTGCTGTCAATCATGTTGAGGTGACTTCTCTTACCAAAAACCCGGAATCAGGAAAGATTTCAGGCGCCATTGTTCGTGATTCTATCTCTGGAGAGTCTTTTCCTATCAAAGCAAAGGGAGTTATTAATGCCACAGGGCCTTATTGTGATAGTATCCGTATGATGGATGAGCCAAATATCAAGGCCATGGTTTCTCCATCTTCCGGAGTTCACATCGTTCTTCCCAGCCATTACTCACCCTCCAAAATGGGTCTTTTAGACCCGGCTACCTCCGATGGTCGTGTAGTTTTTGTTCTTCCGTGGCAAGGAAGCGTGGTTGCAGGAACCACCGATGAACCATCTAATCTCTCTTATGATCCAATTCCGGCAGAAAAAGACATCCAATTTATTCTCAACGAGGTCTCTCATTTTTTGAATCCCAGCGTCAAGATCCCGCGCGAGGATGTCTTGGCAGCCTGGTGCGGCATTCGTCCTTTGATCAAAGATCCAAACTCAACCACAACGCAGAGCCTTGTTCGCTCTCATCTCGTCTCCGAATCTCTCTCCGGTCTTATGACGATATCAGGCGGAAAATGGACTACCTTCAGAAATATGGCGGAAGAGACCATCATTGAGGCCATCAAGTCGTTTAGTAACTTTGCTTTAACTTACGGTAGAATTACTCCCCAAGGGCCCTTCCATCACTGCAAAAACGGAGCTAATTGGAGCAGACACATTTAGTCGCGCTACCACGGCCCTTGATCTTATCCACAAATACAAACTAGACGGCGAAACAGCAGACCATCTCGTCCAGAATTATGGAGATCGTGCTTACATGATTGTTGAACTCGATGCCAAGGGCACATCCGACGCTGCCAAAGGAAAACGCCTTCCAGATTATAGCCGAATTGTCCCCGATTATCCGTTCTTGGAGGCAGAAATAAGATATGCCGCACGTCATGAGTACGCCCAGACTGCAGTCGACATTTTGGCCCGTCGCACTCGTCTCGCCTTTTTGAACTCAAAAGCAGCGCTTGAATCTCTCCCAAAGATTGTCTCAATTATGGCAGCCGAGGCTGGGTGGTCCACAGACCGCCAAGCCAAGGAAACCGCAAACGCCATCAAGTTCCTGAAGTCCATGGGACTCCAAGACCAATAAAGGATGATTACTTGGCAAATTCATAACTTGTGTCAAGATCTTGCCTGTGATTTTAGTACCTACATACGAATGCGAGTGCAAGTGTGGAGTCAGGCTGATCCGATCTGCGAGTCCTAAATTTCAACGGCCGTTTGGAATAGAAGCCATCGATAGTATGGAACTCGTCACATTGGACAATCAAACACTTTATTTTAAAAGTTAAAAATTAAATTCTACTTATGGGAAGCATTTGTCGGAGCACATCTGGTTGGTTTACCCAAAAAACAAGCGATAAGTTTTATGTAAAGATGCTGTAATTGTTGAACAAAGTAACGGTTTGATTTAATACCCGATGACAAGGCATCAAAGCGCAGTTGGTGGAGGGGTATATGCACCGGCAACCAAAAGCAAATTGCGAGCAGAAAAGTCAATCTCAAGCACGGGAGTATTTTTTGTATAATAACACTTCAGAAGAGTCAGAGGCGATGATGAGGACTGATGGGTAGTACAGTTGTTCGACGATGCTCCATCCTCTGATGGCATGGCTGCTTTCACATCCGTTGGATCGCTTTTATTGATTCCAAATTCCCAAAGAGCAACAGATCCATTTAAGGAAGCCGATGCAAGTATTCTCCCTTCAATCATAGACCAGGCAAGGGACGAGATCGGATAGATTGAGGGCGCTTTTTCTTTATCTTCTGAGCAAAAAAGCGTGTTTCCGGTAGAAATGTCCCATAGGTAGATTCTACCTCCGCTGTCGCCCCCAGCCAAGTACTTTCCACAAGGAGAAATAGAGAGAGCAGATGGAATCGATGTTGTAATCGATGAAGACGAATACATGATATTCAACGTCATAAGACGGACAGTTGCGCCTGTTTGAACGTCCCAAATGCGAATTGTCCGATCAGAGGATCCGCTGGCAAGGTAGAGGCTATTTGGATGAAATGTTATGCACTCCACATCTCCAAGATGTCCAACAAGAAGGCGAATCGGTGATAGCCATTCTGAGGACCATATTCGGATGGTCTTATCTGCTCCAGCAGAAGCAAAATAAATTGGCGTATTGCAAGTGGCAGCACGGGAAACAGCCACGTCCCAAACTGGTCCTGAATGGCCTCTAAACAGCACGAGAGAAGAAAAGTTATCTAAGGACCAAAGCCGGAGAGTACCGTCAATCGAAGATGAGAGAAGTATGCGACGGTCAAATGAAAATGCGAGGCCAGTGACGGGACCAGAATGGCCAATCAGGCGTCTGGAAATGGAATGCTTTCCATCGACGCCGCCGCAGCAACATTCGCCATTTGACTCTTTGATTTCTGCAATTGTCGGTAGCATGTCAAAATCCAGATGGGCAAGCTCGGGTGATTTCTTTACAGCGGCCAATACTGAGCAAGGAGGTTTTCCGGGAGGAAGCCCACGTCCGGTGCTCCAAATGTCAATATGTGAATCGGCCGAACCGGTGGCCATGAGAACCCCGTCAGGAGAGAACCGAACAACGCCTATCCTACCGTAAGAATTGTGAAGAGTATAGCAAATAGATGAGGGCAGCAAATTACGGCCAACAATTACCCGTCTTGCCAGTTCTTTAAGGCGAGCAAGAAGGGTGGCCGTGTCCGGTTCTTCTCCCCTTAATGATTCCAGAGGCGGAATCATTGAAGATGAGGAGGCAAGAGATTCATTTTCTTGAAGAACCACTGGTGAGGCATGGTCAGGAACCGCACTTGAATGGACTCTTAAGATGCTTTCCTCCGGGGGAGGAACACCCCACCATACTTTTGGAAGCGACGGAGGGACAAATTTCCTTCCAGGCTCTGCTTGGGGAGTGCCTACGAAGCTCGCTAAACCTGCAGCACCTCCTGAACCAGAGTTGGAGGCCGTCGAGACCTGCTGATTCGTTGTAGTTGGAAAATGATGTCCTTCTGTCACAATCAGATTAATGTGAGCATTGACGATTTTCCTGATCAGGGTCAATCGATGTTCATTTACAAAGGTGACAAAAAGTTCAAAGGCATAAAGAGAGAGCTTTACATTAAACTTATAACTCCTAAAGGCAATTGCAAGAGAGTTTTCGCGCAAATGAGCGATGTCCTTAATCGAAAGGAGCTTGTCTAAATCCTCCTCTTCGGCAGCACTTAGAAGGGCATCTTTTCTTTGAGTGGTGAGAAAGTTCGTGGCCTCCGTTGAACATCCTCTTGAGTGCAAATCCAAATAGCAATGCACGAGAATCGGGAAGATTAGGGAAATCAGCTCAATTCGATAAATTTCAAGGCTGTTGAGGATCCATTTTTTCATTCTAATAAATTGGAGCTCGTAAGCATGAACCACCTGCAGTGATGGGGCTGACGGGTTTTGCGAAGATAATCCCCCAAGGATAGAGCTACCACCTGTGGCTGAGGAAGATGAAGAGGTTATAGATGTTGGAGAGGGATTGTGTGTGAGCGAGCCCCCAGAAAGAGTAGAAGTGGCAATTTGAGAATCTTGCTCCGAAATCACCTCCATTGCCAAATTCTCGATGGTAGTCGATGTTGGTGCAAGCTCTTCTGGGTTTCGATATCCTTTCGTATTGAGATACTTTAGAATGGCCAAGTCTGTGGGCGATGCAGAGGTGGCAGAATCTGGTGAGGCATGCTGACCGCCACCAGGGACCGAGTTCATTTGAAATTTAAAAGATTTTAAAAATTTAATTGTAATTTGGACAATGATAACCTCAGCATCAGACATGGATCATGCTGCTTCCCACTCAGAAATACACGACCGTGCCAGTAGCAGCGTCAACGGTACGGATTGCCCATTTATTTTAGTTCCGCTGCTCATCGAGTCATTGTTGTCCTCTTCACGCTCAGGCAGCGGCCATTTGCAGGCCCTTATGCAACTTGCGCAGGAAATTGACTCTTGCTGGGCGTTCTTAAGTGCCAGTGATATTTCTCAGCTTGAAATTCTGAACGAAGACGAAAAGAGGAGTACCGAAGAGCGGCAATATACTTCTCTTATTCTATCAAAAGCCTTCTACCACCTTGGGGACTACGAACAGAGCTTGCTTTTTGCCCTTGCTGCTGGGCCATCGCTGGTAGGATGGACACGCCTCGAAGAATGGATTCAGGTTTTAAAGACCAAGGCTATTGATATGTTTACGGCCAATCCGGAAGATCCACAACTTCTTTCCATTATTGATGCCATAGTTGGAGAGGCTCTTTCTTTAAGTCAATACTATGAAGTAATTGGGATTGCGCTGTCCACAGGGCGCATCAATATCTTCAAAAGAGTTATTGAGCTATCTCACGGATCCTCGGCCAAATTTTCGCTCCTAAAACATACTTTTGATGGATTAACGTCTGACTCTTCGCTTTCTCAATCCATGAACCAGGTACTTTTTTGTGGTCAACTTTTCATAGATGCTTTCCATATTAGCAACAGAGTTCCAAAGCCTTGGTTGCATTGACGGAATGCTCCATGGGCTAACATGCTGGATTAGATTACGCGATTCTGTTTCGATTTCTTCATTCATAACTTCATTGCTTTCATCGACTTGTGGAAATCCAAAGGTAACATATGGAGAAGCAATTAAATTAACATTAGGCCGCCTCCATCATCTTGCAAGTGGTCCTTTTTCTTGTCGAGGCTTCTCCTCGAAATCTACTTGTTGAAATTGTAGGGCATCTTAAAAGCGAAGAACAGAAGGGAATCGCCAAGCTAGCACCTCTTTTTGAAGGATACCTGCAAACGCAATTTCTTCTCGAGTTTTCTTCTCGAAACAATCACATGGATTCTACTGTATTGATGGCAACAAGATCCCATTTGAGTGTTAAGAGCTCTCTCCATCACTGTGCTTTTGCTATAGCTCAAGGCATTTCGGCTTGCGGTACCACTTCAGATAATGTCTACCGAAGCTCTATTGATTTTATCTCCCACGCAACAAATTGGGCAAAATTCACATCCACTGCATCTTTGGGAGTTATTCATAGAGGACAAACCCCGGGAACTTTAATTGATATCCTGTCCAGCTATCTTCCCGCAAGCGATAATAACTCATCCTCTCCATATTCTGAAGGAGGCGCTTTATATGCTCTTGGGCTGGCTACTGCTGCTCCTCCCGCAGGCGGAACGGGATCTCCAGAAGTTTTTGAGGCATTTAAGGACATGATTCTTCCACATTTATCTTTGGATATTAACTCTACCACATATGAGCCACGCCAACACGGAGCAGCTCTTGCTGTCGGCCTACTTTCTCTTGGCTCATCTGACACCAAAATTAGTGGGCTGCTAAAGACGCTTCTATATTCTGGCTCCGCCGTTTCTGGCGAGGCCGCTGCCATTGGCCTTGGCTTATTGTCTCTTGGAGATCCAACTGATGCCGTGGAGCTACTTCGGTATGCAACATCAACTCCCCCAGCATCTTGCCATGATAAAGTTATCCGCGGAATCGCTATCGCTGTGTCACTGATGCTCTCAGGAGCTGGTGACAAAATAGCACGCCCAATTATCGATGAAATGACCTCTCCGCACGCTCATCCTGAGCTTAGGGCTGGAGCTCAGCTTGCAATTGCTCTCGCCATGGTGACACCTTCTGGCGATGCTACTTCAGAATCTATTTCTAGGCTCCTTAATGCTATCGGGTCTGATCAAAATGTTGAGGTACGACGTTCAGCAGCGATTGCACTTGGATTTGGCCTACTTGGCTCCCCATCTAGGCTTCTCGCGCTAACAGACCGGCTTTTGGCCAATTCATTTTCCCCTCATGTAAGATATGGAGTTTGTATTGCTCTTGGAATTGCATTGGCAAATACAGGAAACTCATTGGCAGTGCGTATCCTTACTGGCTTGGCTACTAAGGATCCCATTGACTTTGTTCGCCAAGGTGCAATAATCGGCCTTTCTTTGGTCATGATGAATTTAAACATTCCATCGGCAGGAACATCTGTACGTCGCCTTTTTGAGAAAATTTCTTCAAATCGAAACGAGGATCCATTGGCAAAGTTTGGTGCTGTTCTTGGACAAGGCATAATTGATGCTGGTGGTAAAAATTCTCGTTTGCGTTTACTCTTACCAAATGGACAACGACATTGGCCAGGGGTCGCTGGCGCTCTTTTATTCTCATGCTACTCATGGAGTTGGTATCCCATTGCTCATATGCTTTCTCTTGCACTTGTTCCTTGTCCTTTGTTGGGTGTTGCTGTTGTCGAGCCCGAATTTGAGGTTCATATCCCGCAGCTCAACTCCTCCCTGGTCATTAATGATCCCGGCTCGGCAGCCTATGTTCCTGCAATGAAAAAGGAAGCAAGCATTACGGAGAAAGACACTTCTACAGCAGCGATTCTCTCCATTACTGTCAAGTCTCGCGCTAGGCAGGCCGCAAAAAGGTTATCTTCGTCCAAAAGCCAAATGGATCTTGTGGACATCAATGAAAACTTGCCTGCACAACCAAGCAATGCAAGTTTAATAGAAGAGAGCGCCCAGAAGCAGGATGTGGTCGAATTGTCGATGCCAGTTCGCATTTGTCCTGAACTCATTGATATGGCACCAGAAGACCATACCGATCCAACGGCTACCGAAGCATGTTCCGATGCAATTGGCAGCAAGCTGTCGCTTCCATCGGTTTCTCCTACTTCTTGTGATGAGGCCAATGCGATTTCCAAAATGATAACAACACAAACCAATGTATCATCAACTGGCTCGGCAGCCAATTCTAGCTATACTACATTCGCCCCGGACGCTAAAGAAAACACTTCTGGATGTGTCACTGTTAGCAATTTTAGCCGATTGCTCCCAAGACATGCTCCTTTTGTGATCTTTGAAGATCAAAGCACCAAGACAAAATGTCGCTTCCAACCACTAATCCCATCTGTAAGTTATCGATTTTGACAATTTTAGGGATCTCGCTTTTATCTTTCTTTGCTGTTCACCGTTCTTTTAGAGTCATCTCAGCAAGGCACCGAAGCTAAATCAGAGCCTTTAATCTGGATCGACAAGGATTTTGAAGGCAGCTCCAGGCAATAAGGGTAGGGTTCTTTTCATAATAAAGCCCGTCTCAATTGGTTATAAATGCAATGCATAGTGATATCCTAGCCCTTAAATTTAAGTTTGGGTGCATGCGTAAACAACCGGGACATTTATGGTGCTTTGGGGGGGAGGGGGCTCTTGTTTTTGCAGAGGTCACAACGACTAATCGTAAATTTCAATTAATTAATGCCTTCCGATGAAAGGCGTGAGCTATTTATTGGTCTTGGACGGCCACGAGTATTCGCTCGTTAATGGACATGGGGATCGGGATGGAAACCCCACAAAAAGATAATACCATTCAGCTTGATGAAGGCAAAGAAAATGGGTCTCCACATAACCAAGGAACTATGAGAGCCCTAATTGAACACAACATCTAGCCAATTTTCCGCATATTTGAAGTACCCATTTTGATAGCAAGATCCTTGTGTATTTTGATTCCTCGGCATCTTCGAGCCATTAAAGTGGTACCAGATTGAAGTTAGTCTATGATCGTTTGATCGGGAGAAAGACGAGTAAAAACAAGAAAAAACACGGCCTAAAAGAGAGCCACCGCATAAAGACGCCAAGAGGTGTTTAAATGACAAACAGAACGCCCAACTTGCTCAAGAAGTAGTCCGTTGGAATCTAGAGTAGCATAAAGCTTCCAAAATTAATACAAAACCATGGCCCTGTCAAGATAAGAGCCCAAAACGTACTTGGGTTGTCTACCCAGCTACAGATAATTCCAGACCTCTGATCGGCTCACTGTTGCTTTTGGTTAGCATTACGGAGGCCATTTCATAATGGATTCGTATGGAGTTGAATTGAATTGAATTGAATTGGATTGGATTGGATTGGCGTTAAGCGGCCTAAACGCACCAGCTCCTTTATTTAGCGGATAAAATTAATTAAACCGGGGATCGTGGACGAGAGTGTGTA
>NW_013546704.1:0-13263 GCF_000760515.2 Mitosporidium daphniae
TTCTCTTTGAAAAAAGAAGGACGAATCGATTCTGGAAACCGTTGGGGTGCTGCCCTTTACTCAAGTAAGCGCCTTTGCAGATTTACTTTAGAAATTACTGATTGATTTCCTCAAGGCAAAAAAGGAGAGCTATCCAGAGTTTGTTGTGTCAATCATTGCAAAGTTTTTGAGGCCAAGCTCTGCCTCCATTGGCACCATTACAATATCTTTTGATACTCTTCTTTCTTTTTTCAAAGAGAATATTTCGCTCTTCATCAAATGCCAGTCATGTTCTCTCATTTTGCGAGTCTTTTTGGATTGGAAGCCATTTACGTTGCTGCCTGACTCGGTTTGTATCTTTGAGCTTATTTTCAGTTCTTTCATTCATACTCTGCTCAGCTGTTGTCACCCATATTGTGTATGAAGATCCTGGTCACCTATTCCACAAGTCCGGTGATCCAAGATTTTGCCATAAGATCACTATTGAAACATGGCCCTAATGTGAATTTTTTTTACATCCCCCAACTTGTCCAACTATTGAGACATGATTCAAAAGGTGCCCCTTTTACAAACATTGATGCCTAGGGATGATCAAGCAATTCATACTAGAAACGGCATCCATTAGCCAGCTATTTTCACATCAAATTATTTGGAATATGCATGCCAATTATTATATCGACGAGCAGGCCACCAAGGTACCAAAGTTGTTTGACATTTCCCCAACTTTAGGCTGATCCCTTAAAGTCAACCTTTGAGCAAATCACGCAAGAAATCGTCGATAAAATGCATGAAGAAGAGAAAAGGTTTTACGAAAGAGAATTCAATTTCTTTGAAAAAGTTACCTCGATCTCTGGCACTTTAAAGCCATTGGTAAAAAAGGCTAAAGAAGAAAAAAAGGTTCTTCAATCATTTGATTCTTATTATTAGGCAAAAATCGATGAAGAAATGAGCAAAATTACCGTAGATCCCGGTGTTTATTTGCCATCTTCGCCGGAATATAGACTGGTTGATATTTATCCCAAGTCCGGAAGGCCTCTTCAGTCGCATGCTAAGGTAAGTGCGCTAACTTTATTTGAGGCTCCCTTTATGGCAACGTTCAAAGTGGAAATCGAGTCGGAAAACGACAAGTCACAGATGATAACTGTTGACAAATCGGTTATTTTCAAAGTTGGAGATGACTGTCGCCAGGATGTTTTAGCTTTGCAAATCATTCGACTTGCCAATGAAGTTTTCAAGGAAGCACATCTTGGGTTGTTTCTTTATCCGTACAGGGTCATTGCTACCAATCCAGGGGTATTCTTATGCTCAAATCTTTATTTTTAGTGTGGAATTATCGAGGTCATTCCCAACTCCATTTCAAGAGATCAACTGGGAAGAGAGCAAATAAATAGTCTTTATGACTATTTTGTGCTGAAATTCGGGCCTGAAGGAACGATCTCCTTTGCCAAGGTAATGAATGCTCTTTTTATCGGCCTTAGGCAAGGAAGTGTTTTATTCAAAGTCTTGCTGCATATTCAATTGTTTCCTACCTTTTGGCCATCAAAGATCGGCACAATGGAAATATCATGGTCGACGATTCTGGCCACATAATCCATATTGGTATGTCAGCGTTTTCATCCAATTGCTAGACTTTGGGTACATTCTCGACATCTCGCCTGGAGGAATCAATTTCGAATCCGTTCCGTTTAAACTAACAAAGGAGATGCTACAATTGCTGGGAAACAGCACCGATTCTCCCTACTATCTGGAATTTAAAGAGCTGTGTATCAAAGCATTCCTTTCTTTGCGCCCATATGCTGATGAATTTGTCCAAGTTGCAGCCTTGATGTTGGAAAGTGGCCTACCTTGTTTTAAATATGGTTGACCATAGCTTTCTTATGTCGTAGGACCATCAAGTATAGCTAGGTTCAAGTCAAGATTCAAGGTTGACCTTTCCCTGTCCGATGCAAAGGCTTATGTGAATCAACTGATTTACAAATCCTTAGATAGCACACGCACAAAAATGTATGATGAATTTCAGCGTCAAACAAACTCAATCCCGTATTGAGTTGATGGAGCCAATAAATTTTGGAATGTTTATTTAATGGAAAGTGTGCGCCTAAAGTTATCTATTAAGATAAGCAGGGAATCCAATTCGTCCAATCTATGCTTGAATAAGTGATATTTCTGGAAGTAGATGGAGGTCTCATCGTCTCCAACTTGTTTTAGCGTTGCAGGAGGGCTGTGAAGTTCGAACAGCTGTTCTCCTTTATATTCCTTTTTCCGACATTTTGGACTTGATAGTAAATATGTTGGACCTCCTCCAAAGGAGGAATCACAGGAATCACAGGAATCATCCGAAAAGTCCTCTTCAGAAAATTTGTCTAGATATTGTACTATAGGATCCTTGAAACTAACAGATTTTATATTTGATGTCTTACTGGTACGTGTGCTTGGATAGTATGAATGCGAAAACCAAGATTCAGCTAGCGAAACACAATCTTCTTGCTGCTCGGCGATGTAGCCTTTGTTTTGAATAAAGCCCCTCTGTGATTCCGAAACATGGTTTGCTTTTTCCTTCGCGTTCGCTATGACGATATCGCTATTGATTCTGTTGCCTAGAATTTCATCTAAATCTTCACTTTGATTTTCATTGATATCTTTGATTGCGGATTTCCTTTTTCGATCCTTTGGAGACAGTATTTTCAAGCTTTTTTCGCCTCTCCCAGTTAAGAATCTGATCACTTTTTTGAATGTAGTTTCAAATAAATTTTGGCTTTTATTAAGATCTTCATAATAGTTTTTGCCATAGGCAGAAAAGAAGTTTGAATATTTGAAGATGGCAGATTTGTCTTTCTCTTCAACTGAATAAATTGTAGAAACCGGGCTATGCAGAACTTCGAATGTAGGATCATCTTTCTTTTCCTCCCAAAGTGAATTCATTTGAGAGTAAAATTGAGATTTACCGATTCATTAAATTCCAAAATATTGATTTCATCGAAGTGTCATTGGTTTCTTAATTAACAAATAGAATAAAGAATTTAATTTTATTTTTCAAATTTAAAAGACTACTCGGACGGTTCGTTTTTTAAAGACGAGCGACCAGCCCTAATGACTTCGTCTACCAATAGCAAGTTAGAAGCAATGGTGACACTACATTGGAATTAAAACGAATTAAAAAATGGTACCTTGAACTTATCATATGACGAAGCACTTTGTAGTTATCCCATATGCCTTCCAGAGCGGGATCGAGGATGGATCCAGATTGAAGATCAATTCCGGCCGACTTGTTCCCGGCAGAAATTTCATCTTGAAGCGCTACGAGAACGTCCTGTGCGTCAAGACCGGCGTTGAAACACAAGGTTTTCGGTATGATCAGAAGGGCATCTGCAAATGCTTGAACACCCAATTTGGGTTTTCCCAGAATCGAATCTTTAAAAGAGGGCGAGGTTAACGAGGCGTGTAACAATGCTTGGATACAACCGGCACCTGGAAGAAGAGATCTATCTTCAATGGTGTTTTTAACAGCCCTTAGTCCATCACGAATGGCATCATTAACTTGAGCCATCGAGTGGGCATTTGGCCCCTTAATGAGGATGGTGACTGATTTTGGCTTTTCCACCTGTTCGATGAAGGTAAATTTTTCTTCTCCAACTGACTGCTCATAAACAATACCAGCATATCCAAGCACAGATGGGGTAAGATCGTCAACCGAATTCAAGGCAGATCCACCGCAAAGTAGCGTCAATCTATGCAAAATTAGCATTTCTTCAAAGTACCGTTCCATGTTGCGACGTTTGGCTCTCCTTAGGGCCAAAATTCCGTGTTTTGCTAATACATCCAACGAAAGGGGGTCGATTCCCTTTTGACTAACAAGCACAAATCCACGCTTCTCGCCGGCTTCTTCACTACATACAGACTCCTTGAACTCGACGATCTTCTTCAGGCGATTATCGATGAACTTGCGCTCCGACTCGATTAATTTATCTCGCTGTTCAGCGGAGGAATAGAAAAAGCCGGAATTGACTTCACTAAAGAAAGCGAAAGGGAAAATACCTTTTTTCGTACTCGAGAGACACATTCAAGGTTAGAATAAACGCATTGCTAACCCGTTTGGGCATGTCCGGGTGGCGAGCTCCATGGTCCAGAACAAGTCCCACAACAAGTTTTGATTCGAAAATGGAATGGTGATACATCTTCATGATTTCGACCATATGCAGGTCAATGGAGTTGTTAAATCTTCCAATTGTCAGCACGGAGTCAACGATTGCAGGTGCCAACGAGTCGGCGAGATTTTTTGCCAATTTTGTGCTCAACGCAGTTTTTGCGACAGCCAACAGCGTTGCTCTATCCAAGGGATTTTCGAGAGTAATTTTGAATTGCTCTAAAAGACGAAGAGCCTCTTGCCTAGCAAGCTCAAATCCTTCCGTAATTGGACGGGGATGCACGCCATCCGAGACATATCTGAATGCCTGTTTAAGCAGTTCGCCGATTAGCAGAACATTTGATGTTGTGCCATCGCCAGTAATGTCATCTTGGGCCGTTGCTGCCCGAGCAATCATAGCAGCAGTGGCGTTTTGGAAGCTCATTTCGGATAACAACACCTTGCCGTCCTTGGTAGTTTTAATATCCCCGGCGCCAGAGACGAGCCTAGGGTAAGAAAATGGCGTGTGTACATTTTAAGGGTACCCTTTGGACCCAGGTTAGACTTGACCACTGTTTGCAGCCCTAAAGCAGAGTTGACCATCATAGAAAGTGCTTGTCCATGCCTCAAGACATCTGCATTGGGGTTAACAGACTGAATGGCAGACATCTCAGAATTAATGTAAAATTTATGCAAATTGCAACTTGTCAATGATGCATGAATAAAGTTTAATTTTTACGGTAATTTCGTTATGGCTGATCCGAGAGCGTCTCCTTCGGATTCTGGTTTGATAGATTATTGTTTACCGTAGAAACTGGACCAAGTGCCCCTCTAACTGATGCGACAACTATGTTTTCACACGGCATTCCATCTTCAGCCATCCCTTTTGCTGGAGCTCCAGTAATGGCTCAGCCCTATTTCCCTGGAATCCAATCAATGGAGCAGCTGCAACCAGGCTTCTCGTCAGCTCTTCCGGGAATACCGTTGATCCCACCCACTCCTATTGTTAATCCTGCGACTCTACTATCCTCCGTTGCTTCATCCACATCTCTACCTGTATATAATACTGGATTAACTACTGCCTCTAGCATGCTTTTACCATCTTCTTCCTCTTCCTCCTCATCATCACATGTTATACAAGCAGGTCCAGAGTTAAAAAGTGTCGATGTTTATTCAACTGATCCGTCCTTGATTTACAAGCCAGTTGAGGATCTAATGGGTGGTCAAGTCTCGACGACCGCTTTTATCGGATCTCTTTCAGATGGTGTCTCTGATGATCTTATCCAAAAGATTCTAGAGGTAAATATTGGGCGTCTAATTGGTTTAGTTTTGTGGACGAGTTATGAAGTGGAAGAGGCCATTGGATCCTTCGGGGAAGTTTAAGAGTAAGCGCGTTTTGAGGCTCATTGGACTAGGTTTTGGGTTTTGTGACTTTATGCAGCCCGATGGCATATTGAGGGCACTGAGGATCTTGTCACTGTTGCAGCTTAAAGGGCAGCAACTAACGGTTTCCAATATGCAGGTCCTTCTTACTCCTTAGGTCAAAGCTGACGAGAATACTCGGTCAAATTTGAATCGATACGAAGACACTTTGAAAACATATTTGAAATCGAGACCAAATATTCCGGTACCCGGTTTTTGATTTGACCATTTTAGAACCACACCGCTTTTGATGCTCCTGCAAGAGAGCAGATCTCTGAGCTTCTGAAATCGAAAAATATTCCTTTTTTCTGGAACGATCCAAATGCACCGCTTATGCCCCAGGTGGACGCTTCACCATCCGCAAAATCGGATCCCAGTAAGCTAAAGTCCGCCCCGAATGTACAGCCATCTGAGTATGACATTGAAAGAGATCTTGAAAGGTACCGTTTTTGCTTACATTTCGTAGTCGACGTAGGGCTTTGCGCGAACTTGACCGTCTTGCAGAACAGGAACAGGAGCGAAAAGAGGCTCAATACAAAGAGGTTTTTTATCTTCACATAACCCCGTGTAGCGTTTGAAACGGTGGAGAAACAAAGAGGACACCATTTCCCGAGACTATAACAGATTTCTTGAAGATGAACGCCGGGAAAAACAAAATCTGGCCTCTCTTCGGGCGGACCACGAGGCCGTAGTTAACCTACACCTCGATTACTCTACCTTTGTGGCAAAGGACCAATTTTTTCTGGATCGAAATTCTTGGCGTGCAAGCAGGGCTAGGCTGCTCTCAAAGGAACACAACCTGCTGACCGAAAATGATCTTTCATTCATCAAGTCAGAGATGGAAAAGATTCTTTCTCTTTCGCTTTTCGAAGATCGTCTTTACAAAAATACGGCAATTTCTTTACAGGGGGGATCCGCAGCACAGTCATCGAAGCATTCGCATTTTTATAAGGACGAGTATGAAGATAACGAGAGGGCCCCGTACCCGCGCCATCGACACAATTCTTCCAGCAAAGAACCTCGAGTCTCCATTTTAAAGCAAAAAATGGGCTTAAACCTTCCCGAGTGGCTTACAATTGATGAACTTATCGCCTCTGGAATGTCATCCGAAGATGCAACAGCAAAATCGAATGCCCAACAAAAGCATCGGTTGGAATTGCTCGCAAAGATCCTCCCCACTGATAGGTCAGATGTATTTCATTTTGATGTTTTTTGGCCGATTCTTGACAATGAAAAGAAATTCTTTTCCACCACTCTTCCCCAATGGCTGACCAAAAAACTTCCAGAGGTCATTGATTCGAAAACGGTGGATTCTTCTCCTTTTATTGAAGCCATTTTGCATTCCATCCGGACACACAAGAACCCCTTCAAGCTAGTAAGTGAGCTTACATTTCTCTTAGAAGGCGATAAGAAGGATAAATACCACTCCGATCGGGATGAAAGTGAAAAATCGTCTATTTTTATTCTCAAGCTCTGGAGATTTCTCATTTTGGAATCCGAGAGATTGCTTTTATCACGAGAATAAATTATTACACCCAAACGTGTCGGCTTTATTACTGCGCCCAAACGTGTCGGCTTTATTACTGCGCCCAAACGTGTCGGCTTTATTACTTTCCGAGCGATGATGACACCAGTGCCATTTTATTACTTTCCGAGCCATAAGGCCCTTCTTTTCTACTTAATGAAATCAAATAGTAGGAGGGATATAGAGAGGCAAATCAGAAAGATGGCCCCAATCTTAAAGGGTCCTTCTGGGTTTGCGCTTGCTTGTTGTAAACAGTCAAGGCCCCGTCCAATGTCATTCAAAGACAAGTGTGCCTCGTCAAAAATGGCGTCAACTGCAATAGATTGCACCTCCAAGTGCTGACCAAGCATCGATTGAAGGGCCGCTATGGCTTCTAATTGTCTTTGAGTAGCCTTTATCGTAGATATCTCTTCCTGGTGTATATCAAACGACTTTTCATAAGTCAAAGCTTGTGCGTTCGCCAAAATAGATGGACTCCTCTCAGTAATGCTTTCATCGTTTTGCAAGGAACCTTCAGGGACATTGGCACTGCTGTATTTTGGCGGACCTGTAAGGCTTGCGTTTTTATGTCCCTGTGCATACTTGGGAGAAGATAACCTGGCACTTTTGAGCTCCTTGCGAAAATTATCAAAAAATCTAGTTATTAGCGGATTTGAGGCCAGCAGATGATTACATTTTGGGTGCATTCAGCTCGGCTTCTCGGATGACTCGAAGAAAATCGGCAAGCGTGAAAAAGGCAGACACCGAGCGATGTTTGACAATGAGGGATTGTAGAGCGGAAGCAAATAGCCAAAGTCTGACATCTATTTGTTGGATCGCTAAAGAAAGCCTATTTTCGTCTTCTCCGCGCCGAAAAAAAGACTCCCAGATGATATCTTCCGGAAGCTGGATATAGTTGTAAAATTCACTTTCAAAATTGTCGGCCCAAATGGAAATGGCAAAAGAAATTTGTTTATCTAGCTTTTCTAATACCAATGACATGGACTCTTTGACTTTGTCTCGCTCGTCAAGAGATAGTTTAAGAGTTTCTTCGCGAGAAATCATCGAATACGCTCCAGAAATCGACACCATCGTTGAGTTGCACGTGTTTAGTTCTTTATCCTATGATGTCGATGAGAAAACTATAATATTACAATTTCTAATAGGGTTTCTCGAAAGGACAAGACCCATTTGGGCAGGGATTTTGAGAAATTATATTGTTCCGCAGAAGCCCCTCTTTTAGGGGAACATACTTGCTCAGATTCAGACACGAATTTGGTGTAAAGATTGAAGAACCTCTCCGAAACATCAGTCATGTTGACGATGAATTTTGTAAAACTTTAAATTTTACTGGATGAATTCTCTTTTCACATCATATAAACTCTTTAAGCCGTCCATTTATAGATGCTATCATTGGCATGCAAAATCCTGCTATTCAAATGCTGCTGCAGATTTTGTACATTCCAATTTGCTGGCTACATCTGTGGAGAATGTATGCTTTGTCCTTTATGCTTGTAGACTCGGATAAAGTTTCAAAGGAACATTGGAATTTCGGCACATATTGACAGCGGGAAAACCACTCTTACGGAAAGAATTCTTTTTTACACCGGCAGGATTAACGAGATCCACGAGGTCCGTGGCAAAGATGGTGTTGGTGCCAAGATGGATTCTATGGATCTCGAGCGTGAAAAGGGCATTACAATCCAGTCCGCTGCAACTTATTGCAAATGGAAGCACTTTAACATCAATATCATCGACACTCCAGGTATTTTTTGTATGATTTTTGCTCGCTTTTATTAATCGCTTTTGTTGGCCTTCTTTATCTTTAGGCCATGTTGACTTTACCATTGAGGTTGAAAGGGCCCTGCGTGTGTTGGATGCCGCTATTTTGGTCGTTTGCGGAGCCTCTGGCATTCAAGTTAGCCCATTTTAGCTATTCAAATAGAGCCAAACAATTACCGTCGACCGGCAGATGAAGCGCTACAATGTGCCTAGGATTGCCTTTATCAACAAGCTCGATCGGATGGGTGCTAAACCAATTGAAATTATTTCGCAACTAAAAACCAAATTAAAGCTGAATGCTGCGGCAGTTCAGCTTCCAATTGGCTTGGAGGAAGATCATCAAGGAGTGGTGGATTTGATTACAATGACGGGCCATTATTTTTCCGGCAAAAATGGAAGCGATGTTACTTCATGTCCAGCCGACAAGCTTCCAGAACCTCTGCGTTTTCAGGCATCGGCTTATCGCATGAAGCTTATCGAAGCCATTGCAAACGTCGACAATGAGGTGGCGGATTATTATCTTTTGGAAGAGGATCCACCGCAACACATTTTAAAGGTACTCCTTTTTTCATGCCATATTTGTAGGAAGCAATAAAAAGGGCAACAATTGAACGGAAATTTGTCCCTGTATTCATGGGCTCTGCTTACAAGAACATTGGAGTACAGCTTCTTTTAGATGGCGTTGGGGATTATCTCCCAGACCCATCTCAAGTCAAAAACTTTGCTTTCGATGACAAGGGCAACTCTCTTTGTTTGAAATGCAACTCTTCCGAGCAGACCGTTGCCTATGCGTTTAAATTGGACGATGGTCGCTTTGGTCAATTGACATACATGAGGGTCTACCAAGGCTCCATATCGAGAGGAGCATTGCTTATCAACACTCGCACAGCGAAACGTCTTAAAGTACCGCGGCTTGTCAGGATGCATGCGTCTGAGATGGAAGATGTTGACTCTGTTGGTTCTGGTGAAATTTGTGCAATATTCGGAGTTGATTGCGCCACAGGCGATACTTTTATTTCACCTACTGGCCCTGGAGACTCATCTACACTTTCAATGATTTCAATGAGCCCAATGCACGTGCCAGACCCTGTCATTTCTCTTGCTATTCGTCCCAAATTAAAAGACAATAGCGGATTCAGCAGAGCTCTTGCAAAGTTTCAGAAGGAGGACCCAACTTTTCGTATGCACATTGACCCTGAAACGCAAGAAGTTATTATCTCTGGAATGGGCGAGCTTCATTTGGAAATATATATTGAGCGGATGAAGAGGGAATATGGGTGCGAGGTTGTGACCGGAAAGCCACGAGTCGCTTTTCGCGAAACAATCAGAGAAAGAATCTCGTTTGACTATTTGCACAAGAAGCAAACAGGAGGAAGCGGTCAATTTGGAAGAGTGATAGGCTACATTGAACCCATCACTACGGATTGGAATGAAATATGCTCCAATTCTCAGTCTACAGACAAAACTAACACTGCCGAGGCCTTGGATGCATCCATGACTGCCGCTTCGATGAATACCTTGCTACCAAACGAATTTTCCAACCAGGTTGTCGGTGGCACGATTCCGCCACAGTTCATCCCGGCTTGTGAAAAGGGGTTTTATGAGTCATGCCAGGAAGGCCTACTTATCGCCCATCCAATTACAAATCTTCGAATGGTTATGCAGGAGGGTGCGTCACATATCGTTGATTCCAATGAGCATGCGTTCAGGGCTGCCACAAAAGCAGCTTTTAGAGAAGGTAATTTGGTTTTCTTTTTATTTGATCAGCATTTTTTGCTGCCTCACCGTTGATATTGGAACCCGTAATGAGAGTGACTGTTAGGATTCCTGCAGAGTTCCAGGGTTCTGTTGTGACAGGAATCTCAAAGCGAAAGGGAATCATCGTTGATTCGGATGCTCAGGAGGAGGGTACAAACATCATTGCGGATGTCCCTTTGAACCAAATGTTTGGCTTTTCGTCAGAGCTAAGGTCAATGACACAGGGAAAGGGCGAATTTTCAATGGAATACAAGAACCATATGCCTATCCTTCCCTCTTCTCAAGAAGATATTGTGTCTGAATATGAGAAGAATAGGTGCAAGCGTCGAGAATAGGCGCGAACTCCGAAAATAGGGATAATCAATTAATTGCATATTTCACACACCAATCATAGCGTTCCGACGATGATTATGTAGGAGATTTTATTGGCGTGGAGCAAGGTTTTAAATTAAAATTTAATGGGTTTTAATTTTATGTTAGTCTGTAAACACAAATTTGCTTGCATTTTTCTTTTGGCCTCCTTCATGGCATTTGTTCATAGTAACGGGGTTCGAGACGGGATTGATGGATTTTTCCTGACCAACGCACTAAATAACATTGCACATCATTTCCAAAATGTTTTAAATTCTTTATATGAGAATATTGAGATTTTCACGAGTGACTTTCCAAACGGTTTGAATATTCTTTTATCGAGGCTTGAGGCTGTTCTTGAAGATCCTTTGATTCATGAAGATGGATTTCTACCTCTAATGGAGGAGAAGAATAATATAAGTTGGAGGATTAAAGCTGAAAGCATCTTTTATATCAACATCTATATAATCATTCTTTTCTCGACCTTTTTGAAGCTAATCTGCTTTATTGAACCATGGACCCTTGCGTCTATTTTGCTCTTTGCCCCCCGCACTTCTAATAAGGCACGCAAAGCCACGGTACTAGCTCTAATTTCTTTTTTGTTCAATCCATTATTAACATCAATTTTTATCTTTGTGGGAATAATGATCTTGCTCAAGCTAGTATTTCCTAACCTTCCGTTCAGATATATGGACTTTATTGGCTATTTTCAAGATTTATACAAAAAAACTCCGTTTGAGTATTTTTTGGATCATATTTTCGGGGGCTCATCGATGGGAATTAGGATATTTTACATGGTCTTTACGTATCTTGTTCTCTCCGTGTTCGTTAAAGGGCTCAATTTTATGATGTTTTCATACTCTATTTCCAGACCATCAAAACGTAGCCGTCGAAAAAAAAACCGCGCTAGGATGCTTTCGGAATCAAAAATGCACAATTCTAATGATCCTCTTCAACTGGTGGTCATAAACGACACAGATAGCAATGAGATTAATACAGAACTTCCACTGGCCTCATCAACGGAGGAGAATGTTGCAGTACCGCCTGCTTCATCGATTGAAGAAAATGTCATATTGTCCTCTGCTTCATTATCAGGATTTAAGACATCTGGATATCTTAACCTGTTATACATAGTAATTGGTCCAATCCTTGCTCTGGTAATTTAATTAAATAAAATGCGATTTTTTGAATAGAGATGATGGAGGAGCCCATTGATGGGGACTTTGTCCCCATTCGTTTTAACACGGCCAACACTCAATGTAAAATTCCCTAGCATTAAAAGATAGACACAGCTATTCTCGACGAGATTAACAGCCTTTCGTCAAAGTCGATTTACGATAGTGCCTCTCTACAATTAACGAGTACTTTCCTGATGATTAACCCTTCCCATTATTTTGTATGGACTTATCGACGCCGAATTCTAGACTTTCTCTCAAAAACAAACGAAAATGCCTGGAAGGGAGAGCTCGAGTGGCTCAACCGGCTTACTGTCGAAGAGACTAAAAACTATCAAATATGGTGCATTTGGGGAGATTTTATTTGTAGGCGACATCGTGAGCTTGTTATTTGCAATTTGTCCGTAATTCCAGTGACAAAGGAGCTAAAATTTCTGGATGACGCTATTTTCGGCGGCCCAACGGGAGATCCCAAAAATTACCATGCCTGGGCATATAGGTTTGTTCGCTTCGCTAACAACAGAATTTGGCTCGTTACTCTTTCAGGATGCTTCATACCGGAATTGGTTTCATCGGGCAATTGGATTAAAAGAGATCCCTTCAATAATTCTGCTTGGAATTTTAGGGCCTTTTTAGTTCGCTCAATAATTAGCGATAAAAGTGTTTCCTTCGACCTTCAACTCGAAAAAGAGTATGTTATTGGATGTATCTTTTTTTATAGCTTTGTCGACACCGTAGCACCAGGAAATTCGAAAAACCCGAGTAGCGTATCATATTTGAATTTGCTATCCGAATTAAATGTTAAAATGTGATGAGAATCGTTACGGGGGCATGTAAACTCCAGGTTTGGGTAATTTACCAATTAAAACCTTACTGGATTAACCCTGGAGTATTCACACCCCCTACGATCATGATCGCGAATCCAAATTTGAAATTTAGGATTTACCAAAATCTGGTGATCACCATGCAAACTACGTGGCCGATAACTAGAGTCCCTATAATTCCATATAGTGGAAGCGCAAAGTTTACACCCGATAACTTGATATTCAAACTAAATTGTAGGGTGCCACTCTATGCATATTGCATGTGATAGTTATTGGTACTAATCCCTGGAAGAAGATAATGAGCACACACACACACAGACACACACACATACACACACACACACA
>NW_013546703.1:0-13128 GCF_000760515.2 Mitosporidium daphniae
AATATCATCTACCACTGAAAAAGGTACAATTAGCTAGAATATTCTGTGATTTAAGCTGTAAAAGGGGCCATCACCGTTAAGAGTCAGGTAATCACAGCGTGAATCTAGTCTAGTCTGGCACATGTAATGTTTAACTAGCCCTAAATAAATTACCCAATCAGCAGCATGTAATTACTTTGCGATGTCTACTTTGGTTAAATAATCAGACCAGATCAGGTCAGATTTTACCCATAATGGATGCTCTTCTGGGTGCTTGTAGATGTCTCTTAAAGCGTATTAAGTGGCAGAGGTTAACTCCCTTTCAAACTCTTGCAGAAATGTTAATATTTTGGTAGATTTTTTGATGCCAGGGCTATAGGGATGTTTTTATGTTGGGATGGGGTGTTTTTTTAATTTAGGGCTAGACATGACCTATACTGTATGTGCAAAGGATCCCAAAATGCCCTTGGCTTTCGATATGGATATGTTCAATTTGCATTCGCTATCTGATGGTGAAAAACCTTGCAAGTGGATCAAAATTTAGAATAGCTAAAAGGCCTGCGAGGTTCAGAAAGTCAGACTCGTCCTTTCTCCACAAAGCAATTTTTGTGTTTGAACCTTTTCTCTTTCGGGTCGTGACCTCTCTCTTCTATTTCACTATCACAGCGTATTTATCAAGTTGCCATTAAGAACTTTCTGTTCCTATTTGCCCATCATTCCTAGGCTTGGATTTACCTTACTTTCACACTCTCATTTTCAGCCATCTACTGCTTGTGGATCCTGAATAAAAGAAAGGCTCGGGTCAATCAAAGGCCATTTTTTGCATGGTGATGCTCCGGAAATGATAAAGGATATTGGAAAAAATACGACTAAAAGCGGGCTTTCATCTAAGGGTCATGGCAATTTAGCTTCTTTTTGTGACGCTGGTCAGATTTGGAATGGTTTAGCTGCAATCCCCTTTCTTTTCCTGGCAATGGTATGATGAATGCAAATTAAATATTGATTTCGTTAAACGATTTAGACGCTTACAAATTTCCAATAAACCCCCTTTTTCAGGCAAAAACCCCACAACAGCAATCAGTATTGAACGAATAAAGACATATTTTGGTAACCCTAACCCTGAATTTAGACTTTCGGGTTTGAGGGAGATCGAAAATTCCGACCACATCGGCCATATTATAGTTCAGTTGAGTCATTTACAAGTTTATTTTGACCACACGCCGGTTTATTTGTAAAAATAGCAAGAATTTTATTTATCACTTAATCAGCAGAAAAGAAATTTTATATTTGCCCTCTTAAGATTGGTGATGGTTCTCATATATACTTTCAAAGGCTCGCTATTGGTGTTTTCAAATGGTCTCTAATTTATAAAACGAAAAAAGCTTCGGCATTGACGGCGTACAATTCTCCACGAAACTTGAGGGAATCAAGGGATTCTCCACACAATCCAAAAGCCTCAGGTACAGCTGGATGTCCGCTTAGACACCTATCATGATATTTGGCGTTTGGTTCTAATTTATTGACAACAAAGGATCCTTATTGCGAGTAATTTTAAGAACAATCAAGTGGTACTCCAATGTCTTCTCATGCAGTTGAATGATCGAGCACCGAGACATTTTAAAGATGGATTACGTCGATGCAAACCGGCCATTTATCAACGCAACAAAATCAAATAGAAATATCAATTCAAATTCAGAGGTTTGCTTACTGATATCAAATTTTAACAACAAAGGAGTTTCCAAAAGACGATGCATATCATAGTCAGCGTCATGGCGAATGAAGTTTAAAATAACATCAAAGTCTCTGTTGGCATTCCTTTCTACATCTTCAAGACACGACCCATATCAAGTATTTAAGCTTGTTTTGCGTGTACTCGACTGCTCGCTTTGCGTGTACTCGACTGCTCGCTTTGCATGTACTAGACTGCTCGTTTTCAAAAGTTCTTAGCAACCCACGAGGATAATAGCTGATCATCAAATGTGGCCAGCAATTAGCAAAGGTTTGAATGTGTGGATAATACATTTCAATTTGAGTAAATTTGGCACATTAAACTTTAATGGACATCTGATGGGTGGTAACCCAACCGGCCTTGGAGACAACCTTTTTTCTCTTTTCAAACGGGAATATACGATTGATGACTCAATTGTCTTGCAAGAAAGAAACCAAGTATACCATTTCAGATGAATATGCAAATGGATTTTGCCAACAAGCTGAGGAGAAAGAGCCTCTTCTAGCTTTTGCCATCCAATCTGTAGATCTAGAAGGCCAACTGATTGAGCGGGATCTTGCAATTAGGAATGTCCAGGCATCTTTGTTCCAAGTGGGGGATATTTATAGGGATCTTGGAGCACTAGTTGGTTCTCAACAAACCTGCATCGGTAATATGTGAATTTTCATACCATAGATAACATCGAGTCAAACGTAGAAGCAGCCACTGAGTTTACAACGCTTGCCAGAAAGCACCTAAACGGAGCTTCAGCTAGACCAAGAAGGTCTGCCGCTAGCTGCTGTGGAATGGTCCCTGTTCTGATTCTTGTTATTATTGTCTTGCTGATAATTATAATCCTTTTGGCGTAAAAATATCTTTATTCAACTCAAAATCACCAGTCCAGTCTCTTTCTATTGAAGGTAAAATGTTAGCGTTGAAAGTAAATGGTCGTGTATATTGCTTGATTTAAAATCGCATTCCAGTTGCAGCGTTTGGATTGGTTTACAGCAAGAGAGGCATATGAATTCAAAAGTAATCTGCAGCTCATTTTCAAGCCCGTTGGTTTGTATCAATGTGGTCTTTCTTGAGGTAAGGCCTGATATAATAAATTCATCGGGATTTTTTGCAAGGAGCGATACTTGCAACATGTAATCCTGTAGCTTGCTATCAACTTGTACCGCTATCTTTAATTGGGTAATTTCCTCAACAACGACGTATACAGGCCTTATCGTATCAACAAGTATGACATTATTGCAGTAAAATAAAATCTTTCCGTTGGCCATCGTTTGCAAAAGATTTTTTGGCATCTATGAGATTATTAAAACTGGCCATACGAATAAAGAAAATCGGTTTGAGCCGATATTAAGCACAAGGTGTGAAGCTATGTATTCCGTCAAGAATTGTTCAATCGAAACAAATGGAATGATCAAATATATAAAAGAACGTGCATTAGAATGTGGTTTCGATTGCCATGTTTTCTGCAGCAGTATAGAATTAAAAGAGAACGAATGATCGTCCGTGTTAAGCCAAAGCTTTGTATCAAATTCAATGGAAACCAAAAAATGAGTTTCCCTATTTACATAACAAGGCGGAGAGTATATCGTCACAAAGTGTTGGGAAGCCGATACCTCGCATAAGTATAGGTCCAAAGCGGTAATCTCTTTGATAATGAATCTTCCGTCAACTATGAAATCACAAACCAATTCGGCCTTTTCATCGGTCGCTTCACAAGAGATTAACAGCGATATTCTATATCTACAAATAAAGTGGCTCATAAATGTGGAAATACTTGTAATCTGCCAAAAATAGCCTATTATCGTCCAATAATTTCGATGGCGACAACGTTAATAGCGAAATGATATCAGAAGACGAAATTTCATTTTTATCTAAAACAAGAGCCTCCCTTTCGGAAGTACAAGAACCATCTGGAGATACAATGCAAAGATAAGCGAATAGCTTAAAAAGACAAAGCTGCAGCCTTTTGATTATTGAGATTCGCAACAAGATAGCTAAGGAACTGGCGTCATCGTGGGAAATGAGAGGTGGCTCGATGGCACTTGTATTTGAGCTTCTCGCCTGCGAAAAATGGGAAGCAAATTTGTCGTTCAAATACAACGAGGCCTCCGCGTTAAACGAAGAAATAGTCAGTTTTTGACTTATCGCTTCAATTAACTCAATGTGCTCCCCTTTGGTGGTTGTCAAGCTAAGGAGGATAAACCCAATTTTGTTACCCGGAAAAGGGACTGCAATACCACTTGAAGGTAAATCCGAACAAATCGAGTTTGATTCCGTGTATAAATAGCGGATTGTTTTGAGACAAAATAGAAGCCTTTATCCGTAAAAGATAATTTTTCGTTTCCTTTGGAATTGGCGGCACAGGTTCGGAATGTTCATATGACAAAATGTCACCGGTAGTACTAAGCAAATAAATCAAAGCTAACACTACATTGGAAAGATATTTTCCACCAAAATGTCAATAGAAAGGGGATTATCGACGTTAACATTGATATAAAACCACTCGTCGCCAGATGAAAGTTTGTTCTAAAAAGTAAGATGCAAAGCTAACAATAAGCATCAGATATCTCCTGTTAATGTCAAATGGGTTGTATAGGAAAACATCGTCCGATCTTTCGATGTTGGAGGCATAAAACTCCTCATCAAAGGACTACGAATTATAAAACAGGGTTACCAAAGAATTAACTCTGATCACACATAGCTTTTCAGAAACCTCAGGGCTTACAGAAATACACGGACATGATGGCAGCTTCAAGATGGATATTATTTTTTCCTGCTCTGGCCCGCTTAGCAAGTTGCACCATCTTTTTAGAAAAAGACATAATTCTTGTCGATCGATCTTTGTGAGATCCTGTGACAAGAATATTTTGACGTACGAATTGTTTAAACATTCCCAGCCCGCTTCTGCCAATTAATAAAACCACGCCGTACTTTGATTTGACTTTAAATCGTCCAAAGGAGGATGTGACAAAAGCTTGAGGCTACAAATCGACGCCAATCTTTTGCACTCGTATGACCGAGCCAAATCAAGAAGAAAACTGGCCAATTCCTATCGAATAGAACACTGCTTTTTTACCTTATGAGATTTGGTATTGGACTCAAAATCTTGTGATTTGCAATTGCCAATCTCTGTTTGGGTCCTTTGAGGAACCGCTGAATGATTGAAATCCAAAATCGTAAGCTCTTTGGTTGGACAACAAAGCAGAAAAACAGCTCCTTCCAAGTGATTCATAAAATAGTCCTGGTAGTTCATAAACGAGGAAATAAACTCAATTTTCATTGTAAGCGCCATCCAATGTTCAATTGCTTTCAGATTTATGTACTTTTTAGCAATTTCTTGAAAAGAAGCCATGCTCGACTTTAGTAGCGATTCCTTTTCATAGTAGGCGTTAACATCCTCAAAAAACAGCTATACGTCAATGAGACAATATCCTACATGTGCATAAATATTAGCCAACAAAATACTCTCTTCAGAAATCACTTTAAGAAGAGCATCTTCTGACGTCGGATACTTTATAAGATCTATTTTTCCAATGGCCTTTTCGTAATTTTCTAATGAAGAAGAGGGCGAACCAACCAAAAAAAACAGCGAGGCAATTTTGTAATAAATTGTTGCCAATTGGATATTATCGTTTCTTTGAGCCAAAGAGGGAACAAACCCCAAATTGAAAGTAGAGAGTTCAGAAGAGGCTATGGGCTTTGTTTCAACCTTCTTTTTTAGCTGATGGAGCTCATTTATGAGCTTATAACAATAATAGAGGGTCTCCGAACCCAGCACCGATAAAATCTCAAAAGACGCGTCAAAAATAACGAACGGAATTCCTTCGTAAAGTTCGAGGTGTTGAATAAATTCCGCAGTGTGTCGAAGTTCCTCTGGGCAAAACAAGATGCACTTTTTGACCGGAATAAAGGAGATCTTCAATTCAGCAATGGGAGGGGTTACCTTTTCGACAATTTCCAAGTATTTACTTGCAATCAAATCAATAGAGGATTCATGGAGGCAGTGGAAAACCACCACAATCTTAATGTAAAATAAAATAAGATCAATACACCAAACGCATGGTTGTGGAGTCTGCAACTTGTGTTTTGGGGGAGCGCCGAAAGATCACTGATGCTTAAAAGATCAAATAAAAGAGCAGTATCTTTTTTCAGCGATGGTTCTGGGTTTAATAAAGAAGAATTTACTGTATACAAAAGCATCGGATTCCGATTCTAAATGCTGCAATGCCGAAAATGGCACAACATAGGGCGATTTAAATTTCAGTTCAAGTAGTTCGTCGCTTTCTTTATCAGGATAATAAAAAAATACTTTGAGCCTAGCTGAAGTCGACAGAGGCGAAGAAATAAACCGATGGGACAAGTCTTCAAACTCCATACACAGGAATTTCCCAAATTAGTCAAAAAGCTAACCCTAAAGAAACTTTTATTTGCCAATGCAATCCTTCTACGATGAATTCCAGGCATTGTTAATCGAGTTTTCGAATGCACTAAGATGTTCAATATGGTTGGTTTTCTCTTTAAATTTTAGTAACCAGCTATATACTCGCCCAACTACGGTGACCGAATGTGGCCATAGATTTTGTGGCGATTGCATCAAGGAGAATTTAGGGGTCAATTGCTTGTGCCCTTATTGTGGCCAACCTGCTCGCGGTAAAAACCTACGAATTTCTCCCCTTCATTCGAATCTAGTTAATTGGACTAGAGCCATGTTAACTAGCTTGGAAAAATTTGCATCTTCCAACGACATTTCTTTTCCAAGGCCTGCGCCTGAAACTCCCGTACTGAGCTACTCTCAAGCGGCTAGTATTGATGGCGTAAATGATTCTTTTGATTCAAACACAAGCTTTGAGACGGAAAAGGCTCCGTTTGACTCTGATTCAAAGTCGCCAATTAAAAGCCGCAGTTTTAAAAGGGTCAGTTTTCCAAATACCTCCAACATAAAATCCCATCGAGGCGGTTCTGTGATTTCTCCAAAAGCATCTGACAAGATAAAAGCTGCCAACTTATCAGCGGGAAGTAAATCGGAAACTTTTTCGTTGATGGATCTTATCTCTAGTGGGACTGTTCCCATTGGGTCGGTAGCATATTGCTTTGATTGCACGGCAAAGATAACGTCAAGTGGAAGTCTCATTGACGAAATTGATTTACAAGAGTACTTTGATCCCTCAGATTGGGCAACATACGTTGTTCGGTGTGTAGAAAACCGACGCTTGTCGCGTCAAGATGGCCTAAAGGCCATTAAAGTGGGCGGAAAGACATTGGAGGAGTTGTATTCTTCGGTTTTTGTACAGCAAAGCACAACTAGAAACGATCCTGTTCTCAAACAAGATACGAATGTTTTTAGCTTGGCAGAACAAAGTCCACAAAGGATTGTCAAGCTTTCCACGTCAAGCCTATCTCGTGATCAGTCAAAATTTTTGGAATTACATTCAAGAAATCACCTTCAATATTCGCTCAATTTATCACCAGATCCTGATATCTCGGGAAGTACATATCTCGTGGTTGATACGGACTCGAATCAACGATGCCGTCGGACTCTAAAATATCTATTTGCTTGCATGCTAAAGATTCCCGTGGTATCCTTTCAATGTATGATTGCCTCAATTAATCACTAGGGATCTTGACTTCAGTTAATGAAAGGCGGTGGAAAGATATAACCAATTATCGTGTCACACAAGACTTTCAAGGCCGTACGTTCAATGTAAATTGCCGTGACATGCTTTTTTCTGGTTTAACGGTCGCCTTTGGTGATAATACCTCAAAGCCAGAATGCAGTCTCATTTCTAATGAGATAACGACAAAGTTTGTAAAGTACGGGGGTGGAAAGATTTTCAGCGAAGAACCGCGAAAGTTCATCTCGCTGGGTCGTATCGATCCATCTTTTTTGTTTGATGCAATCGTTCCGGATGCGTTACTATTGGTGATTGATACCAGCCCAAAGTTTACTTTCTCAAGCATTAAAGTTCCAAAAGTCGATTTTCAAGCGTCTAAATTCAAGGGATACACGATTAGATCTTCGGCCTGGTTTCTTGACTGCATCTCTCAAAATACATTGGCACACGTTGACCCTTTCAGCTTAACGAAAAATTCATAATCATTGGGAAGTGAAAATTTTATTGGAGCCCATTTTGATCGGGGATACTTTCAAGATGATGCTGATGACAATGGCATGCCGAAACCGTACAGGTAAAACAAGACGGCTACTATTGATACAAATATTGCCACAACTAGGGGAATCACATATTTTTTGCTGGCCTCCCAGGCCTCTTGATTACTTTTCAATCTCCTCCGCCTTTCTTCTCTTGATTCTGATGGCTCGTTTTTCTGTGTAGCATTTATACGCTTTCTTGACATAAATGAATTAAATAAAACGGGGTATTGTTTACTTTTTAGTGTTTAAATGGTTGATTAAAATCAAATTTAGGAACGGGTGTGTACACGGCCGTGCTAATTTAAGTATATAAGCAATCTTTTTTCAGAGTCCGTTATCATAGCATAGACTATGAATCCTTACAATGAAAGTGATGATAAAACAGACCTGTACTGAATCCACCAAATATTGATGTATAGAGCTATCTGATTCATTAGAACAGCCAATACTGTAAATTAGATAAAACTATACATTAACAAAGTACTTAAAATGGCGTAAAGCGTCCACCCTTAATGGCGTAAAGTAGGTCGCACCCGTGTAGAGAAAATCAGCGCCGTCACATAGGACGGCGTAACACATTTCAATACAGACTTTGAGCGCTAGCACATAAGAGTATATATTTATTGCTTAAGAGGAGATATTGCGCTTTAAATGCTTCTCAATTTTGGATTTAATCCATTCCTTATCCTTGGGGCTGTACGAGCTGGACGGACCATTATAGCTAGGAGAAATGTACAAAAGATTGGCTTACACTAAAGCACACATATCCGGTAGCACATCAATGTAGTTTTTCAGATCGTCAAGATTGTAGGTGATGTTCAATACGCTTGGATTCAATTCCTTCAGTCTTCTCTCATACATTCGAATGATTTCTACAGCTAAGCTACACATCCTACCTTCTATTGCATCTGGGATGCTTTCAAAATCAGAATATGACCTCGATGACTTGTCTTTGGACTTTTGGAATAAAATTATGGTATGCTGATTCTATAAATTATGGGTAGCAATAGAGCATGTGTACCATTGAATTAAAAAAGCCGAATTTAACCCTAAAATTTATTTTCACCAATTATCGGGCGCCAATGGACGAATTAGATGCTTGTGGCCTTTCCAGTACAAACCTTGCCGGAACGATTCTCCATGGAATCTGACCGTCGATTTCGTCATTCTCAAATTGCAATTGATATTCAAAAATTTTCTTCTTTTTGGACGGCACGGCGACCACAGTACCATTATAAAGACAGGTTGTATTTGGGAACAAGCCAATTACTTGATCTCCAATCTGGAACATTTTCTTTTTCATTGCAGAATCATCGTCGTGGCATATCATCAGCAGTTGGAATGGTTTTGCCGGGTATTTTAACCGCTTCGAAAGATCGCCAGAATGGTCGTCATCCTCCGATACGTCTTCAATAATATATCTAAGGCTATATGCAAGGGACATACGTATTTGATGCTGGATCGTAGGACAATACGTTTGCAAGCATCCACTCTTTATCTGCAACTTCTGGCCTAGAAAATGCAACCTGTGCAAAGAAAGACGGAAAAAAGTTACCAATGACCTAATCTGAATAGCTGATGTCGGTGCGGACTCATTAATTGCCACCGTCTGTTTGGCAATTGGTACGCCAAGCGGCGGAATACTTGACGGCTCGTTAAGATGGAGCGTGTTTGGAGGAGATTTCGATATCGCACTAATGCAGTTTTGAATCAGCCTACAATTAAAAACATCAGCTACATTAGCTCTTTTTCGGCCAAAGCGATGCAGTTGGAAATGGCCTCCGGAGACGGCGAATTACCTCCTAAAAATAAAACAACACAGACATATTACTCATAGAATAAACGTAATCTGCATGTGAGCTTGTAAGTTCGTTATTGTGGAGGGCAAAGATATTCTTGAGGCTAGAATAAATTTGCTCTGCATCTTTGGACATATCTAAAAAAATTCCGTATCGGGGAATCGAACCCCGGCCGTCACGGTGAGAGCGTGAAATCCTAGCCACTAGACCAATACGGATTACGTGATCAGCTACATAGATTAAACTATAATAATTATTAAAAATTGAAAATGGGCACATGCAGCAATTCAAAAAGGTAGCCCCCAAGTGCTAAATTGTGAAGAAACGAGCGAGGTCAAGCCTTAGTACAACTTCACCTTCACTTTTGAGTTTATGTTTTACAGTAACCCAAATCACAAATCCTTTAACATATGTTAAACTACAGATCCTGTATCCCATGCATAAATTACATAGTGTGACAATTGTTATGGTACTTGATATATATATCAGCCTGATCGCTCTATTATGATGTGAATACGTTAAATATTATCGCCATTTCCAGTTCCATTCGACCCCCATCCGCTACGTATTTAACTAGTTTGAATTGTTGTTAAAAATCTAGGCCCGGTATCTGTCAGTTTAAGCTAAACTTTACTTCACTGTCACCTGCAGGCCATAAAAAATGTTGCAACGAGTGCCTCAAAATTTAAATTCTAATGTGCACAATTAGTAAATCTTTATTTTGATGATGTCTACTCAATATAATGATCCTCCTATGGTAAGATTGCCCAGTTCTTTTTCTAGTATGATAACTTTCAGTCCCCATATGGATATCATGATCCTAGCAAGGCACCGGCATCAAACCAAGCCAGCCCTCCGAATATAACTCCACCTAATTCAAATATAGCTTCCTTTCCGGCTCAAAACTATCACCAAGCTGCTTATCAACAGCCTACGTCTGTTGCCTATTTTACGCCAAACCAACAGCAAACTTACAAACAGCAGTCTTATCAACAGCAGCCTTACCAACCGAATTCATATCAACCGCAGCCTTCTCAACAAAATGACTCACATTTACATTCAGCTCCACATGTTACTCCATCGGGATCTGAGATGAATTACCCACAACAGCAAACACAAAAGCTTGACCAGAGGCAGATTCCAAATCCTGTATCTGTTCGTTCGCAAGACCAGGAATTATTCTATTCAACTGGATATTTTACCTCTAGCACCCAACCAATCCCACTTTCCTCCACAGACTGTGTCTATATTGACGATTGCGGTATATTGTGATTTTTATTTCAAGGAATTTCAACCCCATCTTTTATCAGACCAACAATTAAAGATATACCTACATCTGAGGATATATTAAAAAGCTCTTCGCTCTCTATTGGCCTTGTGATTCAACCCTTTTCCCTATTGAGCAAAAACGAAGTATTTGCCACCTTTAATTCAATTATTAGGCTGCGGTTCCATTGATAGAGTCTGGTCCCAAAGGCCCCATAAGATGTGATGGCTGCAGGGCTTATATGAACCCATTCATGAAATTTATTGACCATGGTCGCAAATTCAAATGCAATCTTTGCCAGTTTGATAGCATTGTTCCGGATGAGTATTTCTGTAATCTTGATGCAACGGGGAAGCGCTGTGATATTTCCTCCAGGCCTGAGCTTCATTTAGGCACCATAGATATGACCGTCACTCAAGTGACTGATGTTTTTGATTTTTTAGGACTATTGCAATCGAACGCTATCAAGACCCAAGATACTATTTCTCATTGATGTCAGTCTTTCATCAATTCAATGTGGTCTCGCTCAGACTGCTATAAATTCTATTTCCTATTACATCCAATGCATTTTGAGTATGGATGGCTCATTTACCAGGAGTCCAATTGGAATCATGGCTTATGACAAGGACATCCATTTTTATATTTGCAAGGTATTTTTGGCGCACTTGCATATAGGATACTGAATCTGGTGCAAAATCTATCGAGCTGATCTCTCTATCTGATTTGGAAGACCCATTTTTGCCTGTTAATTCAGAATCTATTTTCTCTTTTGATTCAAATGACGACTTGAAACTGTATCCGACCAAACGCTTAATCCTATAGACTTTTAGATATGATGTCGGGGCTCATCAATAATCATTCTCAGCAGCCTTTCCAATATAGTGCCTTTGGAACGGCCCTTTTTGTCGCCAACATGGCCATGGTATTATTATTGCTGCTCTTTCTGTAGGAATCAACTGGAGGAAGGATATTTGCCTTTCAAAACAATCAACCTAATCATGGCCCTGGCCAAATCGGGGTTCGCGCAGACCAAACCCACTCCATGTCGCCAACAGACAAAGAAAAGGCGTTATTTATGCCTCAAAATAATTTTTACCAAACGCTTGCAGATAAAATGTCATCATCTGGAATATCTGTTGACCTGATAATCTGCCCAACCCTGCCTTTTATTGATTTGGTGACGATCGGTAAGAATTTCAATTGATCAGATCTCAGGATCCATTTCTTCTATTACGGGAGGAAAAATTTACTCCTTCTTCAACTTTTCTCCAGAACGGGATTCCTACAATATCACGAGAATGTTGCAGTGGTCCCTCTATGCTCCTTGGATGTTTGATGTAGTTACAAGGGTCAGAGTTGGAAACGGTACATCGCTTTGTTTTTTAACGATCACAGGGCTTACCCTCTCTGACTTTTATGGAAATTTTAACATGAAAAATGCAACGGATATTGAGATTTCTAGAGCCGATCACAATTCCTCCCTTTTGGTGACTTTAAAATATGAGGGCAAGCTCAAAGAAAATGAAACAATTTATATTCAAGTTGCAACGCTATACACAACCCAATGTGGAGATCGACGGATTCGCTTGATCAACTACTGCCTTAGTACGACCTCAAAGGTTCCCCAGATATTTAAAAATGCTGATCTGGATGCTTATATTGCATTGTTTATGAGGATTGGTACGATGGCCCATTTTATGGCATCTTAGGGTTAAGACAAGTTTCGCTTTCTGGCTTTTCGCAACTTCGACACAACTTCCTTGAACATTTGGCCTCAATACTTGCGGCATATAGAAAATTGTGTTCTAGCCAAGCTGCCATGGGCCAGGTGCGGCCCGAATTTTTAATCTATCTTTAGCTGATCCTTCCTGAGGGATTAAAGCTGCTGCCAATCTATGCTTTGAGTATTCTAAAGAGCAAAGTCTTTAGAGATAGTTCGGATGTTCTAGTTGACCAGCGGGCTTTTCACATCAGAGGGTGTAATAGAATGAGCTGCGTTGAGCTGATTTCTTTTCTGTATCCAAATATGTATCACCTTAATATTTCTGAAAATAACGTACCCGTTGTTTCCTAAAACTTGGCTAGGTTTCGATTGTGCCGCAACCATTGTCCTATATGAATTTGGATCTTTGCTCCGTATACCTGCTTGGTATGGCACTTTATTCTTACTGTTAGACAATGGATTCGAAATCATTTGCTGGATACAGAA
>NW_013546702.1:0-13120 GCF_000760515.2 Mitosporidium daphniae
CATACTCAGCAGCCATTTTCTCGTCAAGGTTGGCTTCTGCGGCCTCTTCCGAATTTAAGCCAAAATCCTCCATATTTGGGAACGAAAACATGGGATTTTCCTTTTGAGAAAATAAATCCTCCTGGGTTTCCTCACGTTTGCTTGTAGAGCTCAGTCCATATTTGGAACGCAGCATGTCTTCAATTGCCTGGGAAAACTCGGCAGGATTGGATATTTCGTACCCGGAATGCAAGAGGGCGGAGTAGTAGAGCAACTTCATATTCTTGTCCGACTCTTCGACGGGCTCTGAGGCGGAAACGACATCATCCAACATTGACTGGATTAAAGGATGCTCCGGATTGATCTCAAGAATCTTTTTTTGCCCCAAATAGTATTGGGCCATAAAATCGTTCTTGTTTGCCTTTAAAAGCTTTTCCATTTGCGGAGAAATTCCATTGGCAGAGGCACTAATGGCAACGGGAGAACGGTCGAGATTACCGGATACAACCACCTTTTCGATGGTGGATGCAAAAAGCTTCTGCATATGAGCAGTCAATGGCTTGAACCTCTTTTGAGCTTCTTCTAGCTTCTGCTTTTCAGACTCGTCAGAAAGATTGACGCCCGATTTGGCAAGATTGCGGAGAACTTTTCCTTTATAGGTGGGAGTGGCCTGGACCAAGTATTCGTCAAAGGACTCATCCAAATACAGCACTTCATAGCCCTTCTTTATGGCCATCTCAATTTGGGGAAGCTTTCGCATTTCTTTGACCGAACTGCCGGTGACAAAGTATATTTCGGTCTGCATTTCTGGCATTCTTGAGATATATTCATCCAGAAAGACACCGCTAACATTATGGGACGACTTAAAGTGCAACAAAGGCACCAGGGAATCCTTGCGTTTTTGATCCTTCTCAACAATGATACCCAGCTTGATGTGGCCAGAATATTGCTTATAAAACGGCTCGTACGCCGTGATGTTCTTTGACAGACTGTGAATAAGCCCAACCACTTTGTTAGCAAGATATTTGAAGACCGATTTGAGCGCCGTAAGGTCTTGTAAACTTTCACGAGACACGTTCAATGGAAGATCCTCTACATCAACGACCCCCCTAATAAATGACAAGTATCTGGGAAACATTTCGCCAAACTCATCGGTGACAAACACTCTCTTCACATAAAGCTTGAGAAACTTGGGGATGTCTTCGCCAGAAAATGGCTGAAATGAGGGTGTCTTTGGAATGTAAATGAGGTATTGGAAGTCCACCGATGTTTTCAACGAAATGCTACCAGATCCTCTTTGATGTATTATGGGATCAGAGGATTCCTTAAATGTGGTCTTGTAAAAGGTGTTATACTGCTCAGCAGTGACACTTGAGGAAGAATCGGCCCAAATAGGCTTTTGTATGTTTACCTTTTCCGTGACAACTTCTTCAGATGTGACGGTTTTGGTGGTCTTTTTGGCCTTTGACTCATCGTCCTCTTCTTCAACTTTAATCTCCTCATCATGTGTTGAGGGTTTTTCTTCTTCCACGTCCAATGGAACCTCAGAAGTAACTGTTTTGTTGTAAACCAAATAGATTGGGTATGAGATATACTGAGAATACTCGATGATAAGTTCTTTCAAATAATCGGGATCAAGAAAGTCAAGCTTTTCCTGCTCATCATCAGCAAGTTCATCTGAAATGTCTCTCAACAATCTTTCGTCGGAAATGTGGAGGATGACCTTGGTGCCACTAGAGATGGGAAACGATCGCTCCAAGGGGTCATCGTCTTTAATCTCTTTAATCGTATAATTTCCATCGTTAATATTGCAATTCCACACATATTTTTTGTGCGCTGTACCGTCAGAAGAGTGCTTTTTAGAAACAACAGTAACCGTGTCCGCAACAATAAATGCAGAATAGAACCCAAGTCCAAATTGACCAATAAGCTCTGAATGGGTCGAGGAATTTGTTGCCTTTATTTGTTGCATTTTTTCTTTGGTTCCCGATTTGGCAAAGGTGCCAAGATTTGCTCGCATATCTACGTCGTCCATACCACATCCCGTGTCAATGAACATCAATTCCTTCTTGATGGGGTTGCAAATCACCGAAACTTTGTATTCTTCGGTGGAGCCTCCGCCAAGAGTAAGTGATGACAATCTTTTAATGTTAAGGGCATCTGCAGCATTGGAAAGGAGCTCCCTAATGAAATCTGATGGCTTCTTGTAGATTGATCTGCTAAATATGGAAAGAAGATCTTTGGCATTAGATTGGAAGTTATGGATATCAGCCTCTGCTGCAGAAGAAAACGTAGCCGCAGCAAACAAGCAGGTGACAATGAAGAGATTGAGAACGATAAAGTGCAAGAACTTCATTTGAGCAAAAAATCAACGATTTGATGGATTTAAGTTACCGATGCTTCTAGAAATTTCCTTGATTAAATTTAATGGTGTTAATTAAAATCTAATACCCTTACGTTAATTTAGGGACAATTGACCAATGATGTTTTTATTAAAATGGCATAAGTGTCTTTTTTCATTTTTTCAAAAATGAATAGTTCCCTTTTGAAGTCAATTGAAAAAGGAAAATCATTAAAAAAGACAAAAACGAATGACAGGTCTGCTCCGATTGTTGAAGGGGCAACAGTAGCCATTGGATCCGCAGTTGCCTCCAATTCCAGCAGCATAGCTTCTGCTGGAAACAGTATCATTGAAGACCACCCACCTGTTTCTCTTGGCGGACTATTCCAAGGCGGAATGCCAACCCTTCGTAAAGTCGGGTCTGAAACTTCGAAAGTATTGCCTAAAATGGAAAAGAAAATGCCTTCGCAGCCTCCACCCCCTGCTCCACCCAAGATGCCAAGCATGGCCCCCGCTCCACCCAAGATACCAAGCATGGCCCCCGCTCCACCCAGAATGCCAAGCATGGCCCCCGCTCCACCCAGAATGCCAAGCACATCTCCAGTTAAACCTCTTTCTGATTCAATACCACAGCCACCTCCCATGTTGCCCGAAAAGCATGGCCCTTCAACCTTCAACTCATCTCATCTTGGAAGAAGTCAGCCCTTAGCTTCAATTTCCAACGTCACAACACAGTCATTACCTCCATCCAGATCGGCAGCACATGCATTTTCTTCGGAATATAAAGAACCGTCAAGAGATACATCAGCCACGATGGAAAGATTTTCTGCCATGGAAATCGGAGGGTCGTCTTTTAATCTATCGACCATAAATTTGACCTTTCCAAAAGTTCTCCCCAACCCGCGTCAATTTCCTAAACAGTCTAAAAAGAAGTCCTTTTTGGGATTTTAGCAACCCACTTGTATTGAATAAATTGTATCGTTGCAATGATATGTTTATTCTAATAGTAATATCCATAATCTCTCTCGCGATAGCGATACGGGTCATCATAAGATTCCATATCGTGGTGGTGATCGCGATCAGGCCGAGAAGGGTCGTCATGATAGCCTCGTATAGCTTCAATATCAAATCGGCCTCGTTCCCTAGCTCCATATGTGCCGTCAAAATCGTCGCGCTCCCTAGCCCCATATGGACCATCAAAATCGTCGCGCTCCCTAGCCCCATATGGACCATCAAAATCGTCGCGATCTCTAGCCCCATATGGGCCGTCAAACTGATCGTAGCCTTTGGCGCCACGGCCAGTGCAGCCTCTTCTTTCGCGGTAAGGGCAACGTGGATCTTCTCGCTCTCGTTCCTTGGCACCCAACTTGATCTTACCAGCGTGTGCCACGCTTCCGCATGCAGAAGCAGTATCGGGATCTGAATTTTCGTGGATACTGCCATCGGCCAAGCATACCTGACCTAAAACGGAGAGCAATAGAGAGGAAGCGAGGATTGTTTTGAATATCATGTGTGTGTGTGTGTGTGTGCGTGTGCGTCCGTGTACGTCTCGATCCGTGGAAAGCCCCAATTTATAGGGCCAAGTCATCTCTCAATTGCGAAATTTATCCGTAATCGAGCATGAATGACACTAGATCTAAATGTCATACTGTGTACTCAGTTAAACGAATATCTCAAGTTAATCCCAAGATAATTTATGAGTATCGCTTGATCACAATTTCCTTCAATCGGATCTGGATCTCTGAAGCGGCCTTTTCGGCAGCTTGAGTCATCTGAGCGAGTTCGGAGAGCGAGATTCTTGACTCCAAGTGGCAAAAGGCCATTTCATTTTTCCTCGGCAAAAATGCACATGTCAAAACCGGCAGCATATATCCAAGCTCTTCCTGCCCTGAAATATCTACAATAGGTAAGTATTCCCTCGCCAATAGCTGCTGAGCTTGCCCTGCCTTGCCTGCAGTCATCGTAGATGCAGAGGGAAGGGTTGCCAGCCCCACACTAACGGCGCAAATGACATCTAACATTGGAAGGCCCGCATCCATCAGGGCAAGTGAAATGGCATTTGTAACGCAGGAAAGGACCGAGCCGTCAGAAGAGAGAACATTTACATGGACATCAATATGAGCATTTGGAAGAGCCGATGCTATGATTGCATTCTCCAAGCAATCTTTGATGGCTGAAATGAAGGAGATTATTCTTCTATCTGGGGCAGATTTTGCTTGAAACCTCGCCGATGAGCCCTCTTTTACGAGATGGTTTAGCAGCCGAGGCCTGGATCTTTGCTCGGCGTCGCTAAAAGTGGCCGTGTTCCAGGAAATATTGACCGAAACTTTTGGCTTCAAATAGGATGATTTGGAGGACTCTGTTGCACCCTTAAATTAGACCATTAAACCGACAACGAACCTCTTTAGGCCCTATTATGGTAACAAGAACCTTGGTTTGGCCCTGGGAAAGATAGGCGCTTCCATCGGCTGTGGATACAACCCCGACCAGACCATCCCATCTCCGAAGGTCTTCTGCAGAACGCCCATCAAGACGGAGGCCTATGCGGCGTAAGTGAAAGGGCCAATTTACCCTCTTCAGAGACCAAATCCTTTCGAGCCATGATTTGTAATTAAAATTGGAAATTCACAAAAATATTTTGGACAAATGATTATTTACCCCTTTCTTGCGGCTCTTTCGGCCATCATTCCGGTGTTTTGTTTGCATTCGGCGCTGTCCTCGCCATCGCTCGACTATGTTACACTTTCTGACTTCAACTACCTTAACCTAACATGCTTAAACAGCTCAACACCCTTGATTTTTAAGAGCGAACACGGATATTATCGTTTGGCAAACTTTGTCGTATCCAAAGATGATTCTTCGGTCTTGCTGAAAGATGTTGCTCTTGTGCCCAGTAAAAGCTCGCAATCTTTGATGTTTTCGTCGCCCTCTTTTGACACCATCGTTAGGATCCGGCTGCTTTGCACAAATCAAAGCGATTTGATTCCTTCTGTGCTTTCAGATGCGCCTGAGAATTTAACAATAGACTTTTCACTATCTTCTTCGCTGGTCTGTCCAATTCAGTAATTTTACCAATACTGGACCACTTTAGGGAGCCATCAGCGTCCATCGATGCAGACGCCGATACAAGCGGATTTTTCTCAAATTTGCTCTTATTGTAAAATGCTTCCTATTATATTTTTAGAACTATTGTCCTTTTCCTGGCTTATGTAGTATTGGGATACGTCTACAATAGCAATGTGTATGGCCTGACTGGAATATGCGCGCTGCCTCATTCTGAATTCTGGAACGTTCAAAGAACAAATTTCATTGTAATCCCCGATTCTGTTTATAATGTGTAGCGCCTTATCAATCCAGAAAATGGAAATGGCAGTGCCAATAATGGAACTAATGTTTAATAATAAAATTTAAAAAATGGAGCTAGCCTCCTTAAGCTCCTTGGGTGTCTTTTGCGCCGCCTTGAGCAGCCCATCTGCGTAGTGTAAAGTATTTGACTGTTCATATTCAAGGATATCCAGTGCAATCAAACAGCTTTCTCTGACAACATCCTCAGGATCGTTGATAAATGGCCTAAGTGCCTCTAAAGCTTCGTCGGTTGCAACAGCACCAAGGGCCTCGGCACATTCATGACGCACCATTGGAAGCTCATCAATGCGCCCAAGTATTGTGGATAGGGCTGATASAGATGCCGGATGTTGACGTTGTCCCAAAACATACGCAATTTCGTGTCTAAACAGCGCAGAACTCTTATCAGACACGAGCGAATTGCAAAGAACCTCAACGGCAGCAAGCGAGATCTCCTCAGAAGAAGCTGTTGCTCCAATCACTCCGGCATTTCGTAAAGCAAACATGGCAGCATACCTGTCGTAAAGACTTGCCGATTCATCATTAAGTGTAGCCTCTAGCTTTGGGATGTCGTCCATCGTTGGGGAAGCAATAGACGGCACCGCCGGATCAATTGATGCAAATGGAAGCACCGGTGGAGATATTAGCGGGCCATGGTCAGGGTGGCTATGATCCCCTATCCGCTGCAGCCGATCAATGGCAAGGCAGCATGTTTCTTTTACCGACACATTCTCATCCTCAGCATTGGCGAAAGAATGCAAGATGGGCAGACAGGATATGTCTCCAATGGCACCCATGGCTTCTGCAGCCTCGTGGCGGACCATAGGATTTTCGGTTTTATTTTGCAGCACCTCAATTAACGTGGGAACGGCCGACGTTAGCCGCATTTGTCCCAAAACGTAAGCAAGCTCGTGCTTTAGCAGAGCTGAATTATCAGCAAAAGCCTTGCTGATGATCGCAACGCTTCGATCATTAGCCAAATGCTTGAGCGTAAAAAGTGCTCTGAATCGATCTTGAAGGGAGACTCTTTTGTTGGCATTCAATAAATCATTTTCAAGGCACACGTATGTGGAATCGTTAGCTTCAACCGGAATTTGGAAACACTCCATTTTGAAAAAATGAATTTTAAATTTTATGCATTTCACATTCTAATTTATTTTCAATTTTATTTCTCAATGTCAAAAAATATATCTAGCTCCACGGGAGCAGAAATTACCGGTGTGGAATCGGAACACTCTAACTCTCAAGACAATTATTTAGAATCAGATCAATCGGCTCTAAACGCCGCCCAAACAAAGTGGGAAACATGTGTCGTCGATGCCAAGGAGCTCACAAAGGAGATCGCTGCATTGGTGGTATTTTTCAATCTTTCCATTTTTAGGCTCGGGTGCATGATCTCAAAGCAAATCAGTCAAAAATATATGCTGAAGAAGCTGCCTGTTTAAATGAGCTTTCCAAGAACAAAAAACTCGTCTCCGAGCTTTACAATAATATCAAGGCAATTACTGATTTTGAGTCCAAAAATGAGCTGCTCATTACTGCGGAAAACATTTCAACAGAACTTGCAAATCTTTCGCACATGTTTCCACACGAGCCATCGTAATGCACTGCCCTTTAACCGATTTTAGGCTCGTGCTCAAGTGGTCCCTTGGAAATGCACAGTTTGGACTGCCCGAATCTAGAAAGCTCAAATACAAGACCGAATATGAGAATTTTAAGCTCAAGCTGACGCTTTTCAGCTTGGTCCTTTCGATCCTAAACCTCTGGATGATAGATTTCATTCCAATCAACATTGTCCATTCGTTCTGCTCCCTGTATTTTTACGCAACCATTACGCTGCGGGAGCATATCTTGCAAGTAAACGGGTCTAGGATTCGAATTTGGTGGATCTTTCATCATTATCTCAGCATAATACTTACCGGAACCTTACTGATCTGGCCGTGGGGCCAATCTTTTGTTCTTTACAGGCCATGCTTCCTGTTGAGCTGCATTTACATGGCCGCCATTCAATACCTCCAGTATAGATATCAAATGACCAGATTGTATGCGCTTAGAGCGCTCTCCAAAATCGGACCCATGGAGGTGACAACGGATTCTGCCCAAGTGCATGTTCGGAACAACTTGGCTTTTTTGCTCCCCTTTCTTTTAATAGGACACATGATTCAATTGTACAATGTTTATTATCTCTACCAATTGTGGCTCATGCCCAATTCCACAGAATGGCAGATCGTTGTGGTGGCGCTTGTATTCTTACTGCTCGCCCTTGGTAATATAAGCACTACCTTGCTGACTTTCTATCAAAAGCTTCAAAACAACAAATAAACCTTTCCGATATCTTGTCCTTTGTGGCATTGATGCACACCAGCATCAACTCCACTTAAAGTGCAATTTTATATTTTATTGGGCTGCAAAAGCAACATCCAAGTTGGCAGGTCATCCAAAGCCTTGCGGTGGGTTAGGGTTTCAGATTTAATTAAATAACTGGACCGTTTGTGACCAGAAACCACAAATTAAAATTGTGCTATTTTAATTCTTTTACAAGTTTGGAGCAATTATTGCGGTGAATGGATGGCTCAGCACATCAGACCGGAAGGGGCTCCAATCCTAAAAAGTCGCCTCTTCGCAAGCGGATATTTTCACGTAGGGATTATGGAGGTTTACCCTTGTAGGTTCAGGGCACGGCGTTAAAAGATCTGCCGTTTCTCTTGAGGAAAATGGTGCTGCCTGTCCCTCTTTCCTCGACATCGAGATTCCTTTTGATTGGGAGGGAGATGACGGACTCGAACCAAGCCTAGATGGTGCTTTTGAATGTTACGTCGATCCCTCTTCTAATCGACGTGGCGATTTGAGCGAGGCCTTTATCCCCCTGCCCGGATTTTCCAAATATTCTTCTCGTCATTACTCTCAGGACGATAGCAACAACATCATTCCCGATTTTAATTATCAATGGAGATCGATTCTTTGGCTCCTGATATGTTCGGCTTTTCTTTTAGGCCCTGCCTTGGTGTTAAATGTAGTTGACAATGAATGGATTCAAGGCGCGTCTATTTTGCAACTTTATAAACGGTTTTCTTTCTTGGCTTTTTTTTTCCAATTTTGTCTGATATTCTACTTTTTCCTTTGGTTGCTAATCAATTATTTGATCAACATCGCATACAAGGCCACACACGAGCATTATTTTGGCGCCTCCAAAGAAAATCGTGACGATGGTTTGAAAAAAAACAGCGCCACCAATGGAAGAGCTAGTGCTTTCAAGTATTCCATGGTATTCTCAATTTTGAAGCCACAAACTTCCGAGATTGTGATGATGTCTAAAAACTCGATTTTCTTGTTCATCTTCATTGCAAGCATATCGGTTGTGTTCAAGTTTTACTGTTACATTTACTACTCCTCACAATACTGGGCCAAATCCATTGCTACCCTGATGATCAATAAGGCTCTCAATGAAGTTCTAATGGTAATCACCATCATCACCATTCAGCGTATAATCTTTTCCAAGATCGTTTCTGATTTCTATTTGACAGTCTATTCTGAGCGTCTGATGGATTTATGCTTTGCCATTCAAGCCATTAGAAGGCTTTTAACGCACGCTGTAGATGCAAATCAGCATGGCCGATTTTGCCACCGAAACTGCCACAGCTCTACCCCTAAGCCCCGAAAGATAAGCTCGAAGAGCAAATCTTTGGCATTGATTTCTTCATATTATAGAAGGAATATGAGGGCAAAGGCCGTGGAGGGCCAAGACGAGCCCATCGAACCGATAATATCGTCTTATTCCCAGTTTCGGCAGCTTTTGCTGAAAAGCGCTCAATTTGAGGGCATAATTGACAGCAAGGGAGCAGCAAAAAAGACTGCACAGCTGATTTACGAACATTTTTACATCCCCTCCAAAGATAAGCTTATGCCCAATAAGCTTTCGAAAGGCAAAAGGAAATACCCCATCTATTCCTCTTCTTCCGAACATGCTTCTCCCCGACTTGTGTATTTGCCTCTTGATGCAGAAATCAGCAGAGGAAATTTCAGTAACATTTTCAACCCGGCAGATGAGGAAAAGCTATTCAATTTGCTTGAATTGTCTGAAAACTCAACCATTTCTCCTCTTGAGTTCAAAATTGCTCTTCTCAAGCTGTCTCTTGAGAAAGAGGCGCTTTCAAAAAACCTTCTTGACCATGGAAGTGCCGTTGAAAAGCTGGACCATTTATGCTCGTTTGTCATCCTTACAATCATCATCATTCTGACTCCGCTTGTTATTGGATTGCCAGTGAAGGAGCTTTTTGCTACGCTTGGCGGCCTCTTTAGTCTTTCGTTTGTATTTGGAAACTCCTCGGCCGTTCTGTTCAATTCGATTGTTTTTATCTTCATCACGCATCCATTTGACGTGGGCGATCGGATTTTTGTATTTTCAGATACGTACTTTGTTCACGAAGTTGGGATCTATTACACGGTGTTGCAAACAGTTGACGGCCTGCTGGTTTATGCACCCAATTCCCTGTTGATTGAGCAGCACATTGTAAATGTTAAGCGATCAAGGAACATGATCGAATGGATAGATATTGTAATTGATTATGACACCCCGACGGAAAAAATTGCCTCATTGGCATCCAAAGTCCGCTCCATTATTGAGAGCGAAGGCAAGGATTTTGAACTCGACTACTACCAGCTTGATCTCATCCAAAAGGGGTCCGAAAATTCCCACTCCTCGCTGATCAAGTGCGTAGAGGTTATTGGGTGCAGGAACTTTCGGTTGGGAATTGCACTATGCCACAAGTTTAATTTCCAGGATGGATTTAAGCGCGTATATCGACACTCAAAGTTCATGAAGGCCGTGCACGAAGCGCTGAAGGAGTTGTCGATCGTGTATTATCCCCCTCGCCTTAGGCTTGGACACGACCCCGATCTTTGGATTAAATAGTTAAAACCCTCGAAATTACAAATGCACTTCCCAAAGGCACCCCGCCAAAAACAGGCAAGCAATGCAATCCGGTTTATTGTCATTTGGATGACTTGACAAACGTCCTTCCCGTCATGGTGGTCAATTTCTTTTCAACCGGCTCGATCTTGGCTCTATTTAGCACCTGGATGAAATCGCCAACCCTTGCCCTCTCTCTTGTATGAATGGAGGCCTTTAATGCCTTGATGTGGTAGTGAAAATAATTTCTAAAGGTCTGTATCAGGGAAAGCGCATTTTCTCTACGCTCTCCGCTCGTGTAATGGCGGGGAAATAAAACTATCGAAATGTAACCATTTTGTTCAGAGGAACATTCTTGCAAAGGCAGAGGATCCAGGTTATCCAGCTCAGAGGGAGCTGATTTGGAGAAAATGATTTGAGGCGAGTTTTGCAAATGGGGCAACTTTCGGGCATCAACAAATTCCTAACACATAACGTGATCGCAGCGACGCTTACTTGGATGAAAACTTTTGCGATAATGGTATCGTCGTTTCCCTTAAACCTCAGCTGGAAGATTGCAACAATTCGATCAGAATATGGCTTGATAAAAACATATTCGTCTGGACGATATGCAAACATAAATGGCTTTTGGCTGTTCTGGCAATCAGACTCTTGCAATGAGATCGCATGGTAAAAGGGGATGGAAAACAGATTTCTTTTCAATAAAGATATGTTCTCAATAGCCTTAGCATTGTCGGCATCCAGATCGAGCTCAAAATTTAAAGACAACGAAAAGCTTATCGGGTCCAGTGAAATGTCGCTGGCGTGCGGATAAAACTTTTTCATCTCTGCAGGGATGGAAAAAAGCTTATTCAGCTGCTCAACGCACGGTGCAGAAATAGACACCAAAATGGATATGTTGTTGGCCTTTTCCTCTGCATTCAACTGATACATGACCTGATCAAAGTCACAGAACGCATGGCTTATAGGCAAAAGCGGCAGAGAATTCAGCAGCGAATCCTTTGCATTTCTAAAGATTACCAACAGCACCTACTTGAGGAAATCGGTCAGAACATTGATGATGATAAAGTTTTTCACATCAAGAAGCGCTGTCATTTGAAAATTTAGTAGCTTCAAAAGTGTACTTTTTGTAAATAAATTGCAAGTTTTTATTAGACGGCTAAGGATGAATAAAACTCTCGGCCGTAAATGTTAGTAATAGTAGCCATAGTATCTCTCGCGGTGGCGATATGGTTCCTCGTAATATCTTCTACCATGGTGATGATGGTGACGGTGGTGGTAGCCTCCTGTGGCTTCAAGCTCAAGGGCGCGGCTTCGCGATCTGTATGGACCGTCAAAACCATCGCAGCCTCTTCTTTCGCGATAAGGACGACGGAAACCCTCTCGCTCTCGCTCTTCAACTTTCAGTCTAAAATCATCGGCACCTGCAACGTTTCCGGGCGCAGAAGCAGTATCGACATCCGAACTTTCGTGGATGGTGCCATCGGCCAAGCACACCTGGCCCAAGGCTGAGAGTAAGAGAGAGGAAGCGAGGATTGTTTTGAATATCATGTGTATGCGTGTGTCGGTCGATCTGCGCCAAGCCCCCAATTTATAGGGCCAAGTCACCTCTCAATTGCGAAATTTATCAGCAATCAAGCGCTAACGGGATGTGTTTCACGCACATTGAAAGGTTTTATTGTCAATTAATAAATGGCCGTCACTATTTATGCAGCCTTTTGTTTCCCATTATTCGACCGACGAACGATCCAGACTCTCGCTGCCCTACCATATAATAAGCCATGGTGGATGGAAAATACCCAATTGATGCAGAATGTAATCGCTTGCGATCTTGAGCTTATCCAAATCGACGCCTGGATCGTATTTTGTTCCTTGAAGCATATATACAACGTCTTCAGTTGCCACGTTTCCGGTTGCAGATTTTGCATAGGGACAGCCTCCTTTGATGGCGTTAATCAAGTTAGCTAACCTAATCCGGCAATGGAGCAATCAAAGATGCGTATTCCAGCCTATGTTTATGTGCAAAGGTGTACTTTTAGCGATGCCCATATGTTTGCAAGGGCCTGCCCATATGTGTTGTGAAAGTGCATAGCAATTTTAGGAAGGGCTATTTGATTAGAAACTGCCTCAATTAATTGCTCCGATCGCTCTAATACAAAATAGGATCTTTTCAAATTACGGGGGGTTCCAGCTCCTATTGTATCCCCAAGGGATACTTCAGAGCATCCCATGTCTATGTATTGCTTTGCTAAACAGGCAACTCTTTTTGGATCGATTTCCAGTCCTTCATAAGGACAGCCCAAAACACAGGACAAGTAACTAAAGGTCAGCGTAGCAATGGAAAATGAACCCTCTTATCGTTATGTTGGGGTTTCTCGTTTTTGCCTCGAAAATGATATCCTCAAAGGCCTGCATGCTAGCCGAAATGGAGCAATTAAGGTTCTTCATCGAAAAAGACTCTGTGGTCGATCCAAAAACAGCAATGTTGCTTACGCCGGCATTCAATGCCGCCTCAAGCCCCCTTTTATAACGATAAGAGGGTTCAT